>NC_133120.1:42397164-42697915 GCF_033568475.1 Henckelia pumila
GCTCCGACCCTTCAACTTAAATGACCCTTAACCTATCTAAATCTTAACCGAAACGAGCCTAATTTATACAAACGCGACCAAAACATCATAACCTTGACCTAGGACCAGACCATGACACAACCAGACCTGATTTGATGTCTCCCCTGCCCCTAATTCAGACACCCTTTCACAACGCATCCAACACTCTACTTTACTTCTACTTCCAATTCCAACTCTATACTTCTTTTACCTTAACTCTAACCCATTTCCAGCCCTTAGCAACATTCAACACCATCTCTTAGGACTTATACAATCACTAGGCAGCCCTCCAACCACACCACAACTCATTTCTTTGAAATTAGCAAAACACACACCAACATGCACCAAATGCTTGGACAATCAAAGAGACCCATGGTTTTTCAATGAATTACTCAAGACACCAATCAAAACTCAATCAAAACACAATGAACATTTCGAATTTAGGCCACGACACTTCTGAAATTTTCTGAAAAAAATTCGATATGAATCAAACTCTACATGCCTCATACCTAAATTCACCATACAACTCCTTGAACTTCAAGCCATGAGCATAACTCGATTTTTTTGAACATAACATGCTCTGGAAATCAGTAAAATCAAACACCACAATGCCAAAATCATAACCATCTCAAAATTTAAACAAGAACTATAGAAAGAAAATTAAATAGCTTTCTTGGAGCCCAATGGAAGCTCATACTTGCCTCAACCAAAAGAAACCACTACAAACCGATGGAAAGAGAAAAATGGCTGCTAGGACACGGCTACACAGCTACAGCACCTCCTAAACCTGAGCTCTGGCCAGCTATGGAGGCTACTGGACGGTGGCGGTGGTCGGAGAAGCTTGGAGGAGGAAGGAGCGATGGAGCGGTTAGGTGAGGGAGTGAGAAACGTGAGGGAGAGTGTGAGGCGTGAGAGAAAGATTTCTTTTGGGGATAGGGTTACAATTGAGTTGTATTTTAAGTTTAAGTGTATATGTGTGTGTATATTGGTATATCTGTCTATTGATAGGTGTGTGAGTGAGTTAAAAAAAATAGAACTTTAAAGTACTACAACTTTTGCCTACTAACTTACACTAATAAAATTCCTAAGTTTAAAACTCCAAATTAAAAAAAAAAATATTATATTGGGTTTTACTAATCCAGGTTTATGAAAATTCTAACTTTTGAAAAAAGTTAGAATAAGCTAAAAATGCAATAAAAATGATTTTTGACACCTGGAAAATTCTAAAAATTAAACTTTCATCTATTTTCCTCATTTATCCCAACTTAAAATTCTTGAAATAAAATCTAGGAATTTATCGCCGAAATCCACCATCGTCGTATGGCGGAACCAGAAGTCACCGAACTCAAGAATCTCAAGAATAATTAACTTAATAATTAAACAAATAACATCTGAAGGAATTTAAGCACTAACTTAGGAATTAAAATCAAAACTTTAAATATTTTGATGTCGCAACGATAAATAAGATTTTTAAATAATAAACAGAGCGATTAAAATAATTTAAACAAACTAGACGAATGTTTAAAAGTAATTTAAATAAATACACAAACGGAATAAAAATATTTAAAACGACTTGGACAGTTAAAAGAATTTAAAATAAATAAGCTAGACATTTAAAATAATTTAAAATAACTAACCGCAAAATTTAAGTTATTTAAAATAAATAAGTTGAGCAATCAAAAGTATTTAAATAAATAAGCTAAACAGTAAAAATCATTTAAATGAATAAACTAAACAATTAAAATCATTTAAATATGCAAGCTTAAACCTTTAAAATATTTAAAACAATTTAAATTGCACAATAAAATCATTTGGACAGATAAACCTAAACAATTAAAAATATTAATTAAATAGTTAGTAAAATAAAATCATTTGAATAAATATTAAAAATATTTATTAACACATAATTCACATAAAGAATTTTAATCAATTAAACTTAAAAAATAATAATAATTCCATATTTATTAAATTAATTGATGCGATTTAGTAGATTAGATTTTAGACGTCATGCCTAATCCCATCTTAGAAGCATCCGTGTAAACAACAAAGTCACCTTGCCCAGATGACATGGCTAAAACTGGCGCTGTCGTGAGAGCTGTCTTCAATACGTCAAAGCTCTCTTGACACTCCGGACACCAATCAAACTTAGCATTCTTCTTGGTCAGTGCGGTCAAGGGCACTGCAATGGAAGAAAAGCTCTTGATGAACTTCCTATAATAGCATGCCAAACCAAGAAAGCTGCGAATCTCCCATGTATTACTAGGTATAGACCACTCCTTCACTTCTTGAACTTTAGAGGGATCAACCTCTACACCACTCTTGGAGATTACATGACCCAAGAATGCTACTCTATCCAACCAAATGTCACACTTGTCGAACTTAGCAAACATTTTCCGATCTCGAAGCAACTCAAGAACTGTCCTCAAATGTTGGGCGTGCTCCACTCGGTCCTTGGAGTAGATGAGGATGTCGTCAATGAAAACAATGACAAACCGATCTAAATATGGTTGGAAGACGCGGTTCATGAGATTCATGAAGAACGTGGGCGCGTTTGTCAAGCGAAACGACATCACAAGAAACTCATAATGACCATAGCGAGTCCTAAAGGCCGTCTTAAACGCATCCGACTCCTTCACCTTCAACTGATGGTAGCCCGCACGAAGATCAATCTTTGAAAATACGGAGGCTCCTTGTAACTGATCAAAGAGGTCCTCAATCCTGGGAAGCGGGTACTTGTTCTTCACAGTCACTCCATTCAACTCCCGGTAATCAATACACAACCTTAGGCTCCCATCCTTCTTCTTCACGAAAAGAACAGGTGCGCCCCATGGAGAGAAACTAGGGCGTATAAAACCCTTATCTAGCAACTCTTGAATCTGCTCTTTCAACTCCTTCATTTCCGTAGGAGCCAACCTATATGGTGCCTTAGAAATTGTGGGAACCTCGGGTGCTAATCTAATCTTACAGGGCAATTAATTGCTAGAAATATTCAATCTGAATATTAGTCTGCTTAATAATCAAATAAATAATACAGGACATTTGGCGACGCAAAACCTTACATTTGGCGACGCGAAAACACGTCGCGAAAAGAATAATTTTTTTTTTCCCGCGCAAACCACACACGGACCTTTGTCCGGACCCTGCATGGACCAAGGCACGGGGTCCGTGCCTCTACTGGACCTGGGTCCGTGCCCAAGGCTGAATTCGACAACAAAGGGATTTCAAGGCAGAGTACACCCGGACCCCTGCACGGACCTTGGCACGGGGTCCGTGCCCTGTACTAAAAATTCGGAATTAAACATTGCAAAGCTGTAAACATGAGATATACAAGTCTTATTCAATCTCAAACCTCATTTACATGCATTCTTATGCAACTACACAGTCATAAACATGTAAACTACATTAATCCCTTCATCTAGGATACACAACATAAAATATAAACGAGTACTCGCAAACATATATACAAAGGTTCTTGTTTGTGTTCTAACATGTTTAACAACTCAAAAAAAATGTTCTCTTGCTTAAAACCCGAGTCCTCATGCTAAAACTCTATCTCGAGCTATCCACGTCGAGTCTGACCAGCTCCTGCCCCACCTATTTCCATGCACACATACAAAACATAGCAATAGCCGGATAACTCCTGTGAGAATAAAATCCCAGTATAAACAACAAAACATTCAATATAATAAACATGAATGCAATGCATGTTTCAAATAAAGGCTATCAAGTCTGATATCAATCGAATATTGGTTCTTGGGATCTCGGGAAATAAAATTCTCAAACAATCACCAACTCACCCAATCGAGGTGACGTCAAGTATTTCATATCCCCTGACTTTGGTGCACCTATAGTGAGTCATCTAGCTCTGGAAGTAAATCTACATTCCGTGCCACTCAACTACAGTCCTCCAAACGTCATCTGCACTATAGGACTTTCAGCCCTCTTTGCTTTTCAGGCTAGAGTTCATGATGAATGCAACATAATCTGTATGCATAAAAGACTGTAAAACATCTTGAACATCTACGCAAATAAGCAAGCAAAGCAAAAAAATCATCTAATCACATAAGGCACATCATCAAACAAGTATGTGATTAACAAGGGAATACTCGAAAATCATAACTATTTCGAGTATTCTATCCCATCTGGATTAGCTGTCATTTATACCTTTCAATGTCGAGTCTGAAAATACTTCAAATCTGAAAACATAACATGATGAGCATGTATCAAAATCTGTTTGAAGTCGTTGCAATTCAATCAATCAAACTACTTCAAACCTCAAGCTTTTCTATTCCGATTCGAACGTTGAATTCCCGAGTTCGAACACTTCAAAACAAATCTGAAATGAAGTACCATCAGCTCAAAGATCAACTAATCATTCAATCTAAAGCATAGCTAAGTCAATAGGCTTGAACATATATCAAAATCTTGATAATTCTTGACCCGATGACATAACGGCTAAAAACCGCTAACCGAAACCATATCAAAATCAATCCAACAATCAATACAACTAATAATCTTCAAGATATCAACATGTAATCACACGTCCAATACAAATCAGAAATTGGATATTTTCGAAATAGCTTCAGAAATTCATATAAAATCTGAACAACAGTCATTTTCAGAACCGTCTGAGAATACGTAACCGGTACTAGCTCAATCACATATATAATCAGAAATAAGAACATCCCATCTTCAACATAAAAAATAAAGTATGAAAGAACTCAATAAAATTTGTACCAAAACGAAGGTCTCGGAGCGGTGATCGCAGATATATATTCGATTCTGAATTC
Source organism: Henckelia pumila (assembly GCF_033568475.1). Classification (NCBI taxonomy): domain Eukaryota; kingdom Viridiplantae; phylum Streptophyta; class Magnoliopsida; order Lamiales; family Gesneriaceae; genus Henckelia; species Henckelia pumila. The sequence goes on from NC_133120.1 coordinate 42,401,973, forward strand.
TGACGGCCGGATGAAAAGATATCGAAGCTTTTACAGGACAAAAATGGTGTTTTCTTGTGTTTTCAGCTTTCTCACTTTTGCTTCTGATCCTTCCAGGTGAATATGCTAAATAGTAAGTGTGATTTTAGATATATATTGCATATTTATAATTTAGTCCCTGAACTTTTGGCTATTTGCAATTCAGTCCCCAAAAAAGCGATTTTATTCAATTTCAATCCTTATTCATTTAAAAATATTAGAATTTAATTCTAAACTATAAATATTCCTAAATTAAATATTCTCGAATTAAAATTAAATAATTTCGGGCCTTACAAAAATTGGCGCGGTTACTGGAATCAGGTCGATAGAGAACACAACCTCTCTATCGGGCGGAAGACCTGCAACGTCATCCGGAAACACATCACCAAAATCTCAAACTACTTCCACATCCGCAATCACGGGTCTAATTGGCAATTCTGACAAGGTCAAGCTATCCAAGAATGACTCACAACCTTCCGATATGAGTTTCTTGGCTTGCAGAAAGGATATGACCTTGGCTTTCCTCCAACTCTTGGCTGCCTCAAACCAAAAAGGTTCTGCACCCTCCGGTCTTACCAACACCGACCTCTGCTGAAAATCAATAATCACTGCATTCTTCACCATCCAGTCCATCCCAAGAATCAGATCGAACTCGGGCATGGGTAACACTATCAGGTCTGCATCCACCGTCTGACACTGTAAGAGAAGTTCAATTCTTCTGACTAAGCTCTTGGTGGTCAGCTCTTCCCCTGACGGGATAATAACTGAGAATCCCACCAACAACTCCTCTTGCTGAATACCCCACTTGAGCACAAACTCCTCAGAAATAAAAGAATGTGCAGCCCCCGAGTCTAATAATGTTTTGGTGGCTACACCAGCTACTAAGATTCTTCCTGCAAAAACCACAGTTACAACGTAGCATTTGGGTTTCCTAACCACAAGTTATATCTATGCTCATCCAGATGCAATCAGTTCTCAAATTCCTAAGCATGCAGTTAATAACCAACAAAATCATGCAATAACACACAAAATCTTACACAAGTTCCCCAATGGTCTCAAGAATCTAGCACTTAGTATAACCAATTTCTCACTTAAAATAGTTCACAAACATAAATACACAAATAAATTCTAAGGTAAAGCATTACCTGTGATCAGGGTGGTATCAGGGTCGGCCTCCTCAGCCTTCATCACGAAGACTCGCCCACTCGCGGGCCTCCGGATCTCTGGACAATCAGCAACCACATGTCCTGGTTTCTTGCACTTGAAGCAAACCCTCGCTCCCATCAAGCATTTCCCAAAATGGTGACACTGGAAATCCCTGCAAAACGGTTTCTCCCTAGAATTGGGAGGAACGGGTCTCTATGTTGGAAAACGCGGCGATCAGATCAATCAGGATTGATACCCGGTGCAGCGGAAGTTTAAAATTTTTATATGGAACAATTCCATAATGGGTATCAACCTTACGATTAAATTGTGTGTGTGTAAAAATTAAATAACGATTATAAATTTTTACCTTTAATCTCGAATCGAGATTTTGGACACCAACAGATTTCTCTGCTCTTGTTGTATATCCCTGGAACTGATGGACGAACTGTTCTTCAATCAGGTCCACGAACGGATATTTAATCCCTCTGATAGATTGCACTAGAAAATCTATCAGAAGTTTCTACGAAGAGATTAACGAATTTGATCCGTTAAACCAGACTGTAATTCAAAATTCACAGACTGGATTTTGCCGAGCAGAGGGGGAAGGGGGGCGGCCACTACTGAGAGAAAATCACTAGGTTTTCAAAAATTTGTGACCTGTTGTGTATAATTTCTGTACTGCAATAACTTATTTATAATGTAGGCCACTAACAGCTTAGGGCCCATTAGTCATAAGTTCAAGCCCGACAAGCAAAGCCCGCATGTTCAGAAATTAATATAAAATTCATCGTGACTCCGATTGATAAACCGATTTCACCAATGTGCACAGAAACCATTTCTGCACCTTTTAAAGTCAAGATAAATTTTTCTGAATCCGAATTCAGTGATTTCCAAAAATGCTCATCCCTATATCATTTTAGGAAATCTTACTCCTCTACTCATAATTAAGAAGTCCAACTTCTTTGTTCATTAAATTTAACTCTTTAAATTTAACTATCTCAACGGGGATTAAAAATCCATTACTCTGTGTGACCCTCAATGGTTCAGGGATACAGCTAGCCGTGGGCTCACAACTCCTTGTGACTCGGAACAACAATTTCCGACTTGCCCATCGAATCATGGTAAGAGCGCCTAGCAACATCGCCCCATGATTCCCTAGGTATCACTGATAGTGCCTGCAAGAACCAATAGATTTTGGTTAGCGTACAGTACGGTCCCTTCATCCATATATCCCGATCGAATCAACAACCATTGGTATATCGAGAGTCGTTCGAGATTCGATAACTATGCAATACATCTTGAAGATCAAATAGTGACATCGCATGTGTTACTAAGAAACCATTTCTTAAAACACATCATGTACTCTGGCCAGAGATTCGTCACACTAATATCTCCTCAGATCGCATAGGATATCCACACTCGCAAGTATGTGGTGAATCCTTGACAACAAAGCATCGACTCCTATATGTGTCGTAACTGTACCCAATCCCGACACCTGATGACCCAATAGAGTCGGTAAACGAATCAAAGCACAGTACTAGCATATAGAGTCTCAATGATGTTTCAAGTAGTAAGGACTAATGGTGTACAACCAAAACCGCGGACTTTATCCACTCGATAAGTGATAACCACTTGGAAAGTCCGGATAGGGTAGTTCGATCATTCATCGTATGAATATCCATTTGCATGCTTCGAACATCTCTATGTTCCTTACCAATGAAACGTGGTACTCTGCATCGCAAATTCTAGTCTCAAACTCGAGCGATCCTTATCCTTATTATCGGACGGCTCAATCGACTAGGAACAATTTAGAATATACAGTGACTATAAGATGTGTTTCATGATAGACATCTCCATGTTCTACCACATCTTACATACACTATAGTATATTCAAGGTCTTTATCAAAACAACAATAGTATATCACAATATAACAATATGAAGAAAGATAAAGTCATTGCCATTAATAAAAGTGTAAATTATATTAAACAAAAGATTGTTTATACAAAGAGTCATCAAAGCCCTTAGCCACAAGTTGGCTCACCGGGCACCCACTCTTTCAATCTTCCACTTGCCCTAAAGCCAACTAGTCATACTACGTAGACCCATTGCTTCGCGATGTTTGTCAAATAATGGTCCTGGCAAGGGCTTAGTAAGTGGATCAGCGATATTGTCTGCAGAGGCCACTCTTTCGACAGTGATGTCTCCTCTTTCCACAATCTCCCGGATGATGTGGTATTTCCTCAGTACGTGTTTGGATCTTTGATGAGACCTTGGTTCATTTGCCTGAGCAACGGCACCCGTGTTGTCACAGTACACCGGGACTGGACCAACAACTTCAGGAATGACGCCCAACTCTTGGACGAAATTCCTCATCCAAACGGCCTCTTTAGCAGCAGCTGATGCTGCAATGTATTCTGCCTCAGTGGTGGAATCCGCTGTGGTGTCCTGCTTGGAACTCTTCCAAGAGACAGCACCGCCATTGAGCATGAACACAAATCCAGAGGTTGACTTCGAGTCATCCACGTCACTTTGGAAGCTAGAGTCGGTATAGCCTTCCAATTTTAGTTCTCTTCCTCCATATACCATGAACATATTCTTAGTCCTTTGTAAGTACTTAAGAATGTCCTTCACGGCTTTCCAATGCATTTGACCGGGATTAGCTTGATATCTGCTCGTGACACTCAGAGCAAATGCTACATCCGATCTGGTAGATATCATCCCATACATGATACTACCTATGGCTGACGCATATGGTACATGTGTCATTTTCTCTATCTCTTCATCCGTCTTGGGACAGATAGACTTGGATAGAGAAACTCCATGACACATGGGTAGATGTCCTCTCTTGGACCCATCCATTGAAAACTGTTTCAATATGGTGTCGATGTAGGTTGATTGAGTGAGTCCTATCATTCTCTTAGATCTATCTCTATAGATCTGTATCCCTAGAATATAGGATGCCTCACCCAAATCCTTCATCGAGAATCTACCTGATAACCATATCTTTGTTGACTGCAACATCCCTATGTCATTCCCAATGAGTAGGATGTCATCAACATAAAGTACTAAGAATGTCATAGCATCCTTAACTACTTTCTTGTACACGCATGGTTCCTCCGGGTTCTTGATGAAACCAAAATCCTTTATTGTTTCATCAAATTTCTGGTTCCAACTTCTTGATGCTTGTTTTAGACCATAAATTGATCTCTGAAGCTTGCATACCTTATGCTCGCTTCCCATGGATGTGTACCCCTCAGGCTGCTTCATATAGATTTCTTCCTTAATGTCTCCATTAAGAAAAGCAGTCTTCACATCCATTTGTCATATCTCATAGTCATACCAAGCAGCTATGGCAATAAGGATTCTTATGGACTTGAACATTGCAACTGGTGAAAAGGTTTCATCATAGTCAACTCCTTGTCTTTGAGTATAACCTTTCACCACCAATCGCGCCTTGTAGGTCAATACCTTACCATCAGGCCCAAGCTTTCTCTTGTAGATCCATTTACACCCTATTGGAACAATTCCATCGGGAGGATCTACTAAAGACCAAACTTGGTTTGTATGCATCGAATCTATTTCCGACTGCATAGCTTCAAGCCATAAATTTGAATCCGCATCAAAATTGCTTCCTTGAAGTTTCTTGGATCACATCCAACATCGGGTTCATCTTGATCCCCTTCAAGAAGAAGACCATATCGAATAGGAGGTCTAGAAGTCCTCTCGGATCTTCTAGGTACAGGCGTGTCTATCAATGGTTCCTGAGGTGTAGGATCGTTATTTTGTATTTCGGGTTCTTCTCGAATTTCTTCGAGTTCCATCATCTCGCCTTTCTTATCCAATAAGAACTCCTTCTCCAAGAAGGTGGCATTCCTTGAAACAAACACCTTTGTTTCAGCAGGATAATAGAAATAATATCCGATTGAATTCTTCGGATACCCTACAAAATAACATAAGCTGGATCGACTATCCAACTTATCTCCCACTGTCCGCTTCACGTAAGCAGGACATCCCCAAATCCTCAAGTACGAATACTTAGGAGCTTTGCCATTCCATAACTCGTATGGTGTTTTGTCCACTGCTTTAGTGTGGACGTTGTTCAACAACAATACCATCGTTTCAAGCGCATAGCCCCAAAACGAAGGTGGAAGCTCAGTGAAGCTCATCATGGATCGAACCATGTCCAACAAAGTTCGATTACGACGCTCCGATACACCATTTAGCTGTGGTGTCATAGGAGGAGTCCACTGAGAGAGAATCCCATTCTCTTTTAGATAGTCCAAAAACTCGGTACTTAAGTATTCTCCACCTCGATCCGATCGAAGTGCTTTAATACTTTTACCTAGCTTGTTTTCTACTTCAGCCTTGAATTCTTTGAACTTTTCAAATGCTTCAGACTTATATTTCATTAAATATAAATACCCATACCTAGAATAATCATCAGTAAAGGTAATGAAGTATGTGTGGCTATATTGAGTACCAACTCTAAATGGACCACAAACATCTGTATGGATCAAATCCAACAGATTTTGACTACGCTCAGGTTTCCCCTTAAAAGGAGATTTAGTCATTTTTCCTTTTAGGCAGGATTCACAAGTAGGTAGAGAGTTAATATCAGACATATCAAACATGCCCTCTCCCACTAGCTTGTTCATCCTCCTTGAGGAAATATGACCTAGCCTAGCGTGCCAAAGGTTTGCCGGGTTTTGGCTATCGATTTTCCTTTTGTTTGTTGTTGCTGGTTTATCAACATAATTGATTGGAACGTCTTTTAGTTTTAAGTTATATAGATCATTTTCAAGTTGTCCATTTCAAATCAAACATTCGTTCTTGTAAATATTGCAAATCTCATTCACAAAATTGCAAGAATAACCATCTCTATCAAGCATAGAAACAGAAATAATGTTTTTAATCAAATCCGGAACAAATAAAACATCTTTCAAAAGTAACTTAAAACCGTTCTGCAAAATTAAATAAATATCTCCCACAGCTTTAGCTTCAACTCTGGAACCATTTTCGAGCCTCAGCTGGGTCTCACCCATTCTAAGCCTGCGACTTCTTGTCATCACCTGCAAATCATTGCAAATGTGAGATCCACATCCGGTATCCAATACCCAAGAAGTAGTATTAAGTGAAACATTATTTCAATATAGAACATACCCTTCGCAGTTCGCAACTGCTCTAGATATTCCTTGCAGTTACGCTTCCAATGACCGGGCTTCTTGCAGTAATGGCAAACATCCTTGGATTTTTCCATGTTTGAAACCTTTGTCTTGTACTTCTTCTCGGGTTCGATTTTCTTGGGTGGGGCAGAACGTTTCTTACCCTTTGTACTTGGCCCCTTCTTAGCAGAAGAAGAGGAGCCCACCAAGAAAGCTGGTTTATCCTTTTTTAATGTGGATTCATATGTCACAAGCATATTGACCATCTCTTCAAGGGAGGCCTCTATCTTGTTCATATTGAAATTCACGACAAATCCGTCAAACGAAGAAGAAAGAGACAAAAGTAGTAAGTCCACGTTGAGTTCATGCTCCAACACCAAATCAAGGGTTACCAACTTCTGTATGAGCCAAATCACTCGTACCCCATGATCACGGACCGAAGTCCCTTCACGCATGCGACACGTCATTAGCTCCTTTACAGTAGCGAACCTTTCAGCCCTCGATTGAGCCCCAAAAAGTTCCTTGAGTTGTATGTGAATGTCAGCAGCATTCACGGTGTCCTCAAATCGCCTCTGGAGTTCATCAGACATCGAGGCTTGCATATAGCATTTGGCCTTGATATCATGGTCCCACCATGTATCTGTTGGAAAACTGGCGGTCAGATCAATCACGATTGATACCCGGTGCAGCGGAAGTTTAAAATTTTTATCATGGAACAATTCCATGGTGTGGGTATCAACCGTTCAACGATTAAATTATTGTGTGTGTAAAATTTAAATAACAGTTATTAAATTTTACCTTCAATCTCGCAACGAGATTACTGGACACCAACAGATTTTATCTGCTCTTGTTGTCTCTCCCTGGAACCGATGAACTCCTTCAATCAGGTCCACGAACAGAGGTTTAATCCCTCTGATAGATTGCACTAGAAAATCTATCAGAAGTTTTCTGCGAAGAGAATAAACGAATCTGATTCGTTATTCCTTACTGCGATTCAAAATCACAGACCGGAAAATCTCGGGCAGAGGGGGAGGGGTCGGCCGAACAGAGAGAGAGAGCTAGGGTTCGAAAATTTTCTCTGTCTCAAAAATTATGACCTGTTGTGTGTAATTTCTGTACTGAAATAACTTATTTATAATGCAGGCCACTAACACCTTAGGGCCCATTAGTCATAAGCTGGGGCCCGACAAGCAAAGCCCGCTCGTTCAGAAATTAATATAAAATTCATCGTGACTCCGATTGATGAACTGATTTCACCAATGTGCACAGAAACATTTCTGCACATTTTAAAGTCAAAATAAATTTTCCTGAATTCGAATTCAGTGGTTTCCAAAAATGTCCATCCCTATGTCATTTTAGGAAATCCTACTCCCTTACTCTTATTTAAGAAGTCCAACTCCTTAGTTCATTAAATTTAACTCTTTAAATTTAACTATCTCAACGGGGATTAAAACTCCATTACACTGTGTGACCCTCAATGGTTCAGGGATACAGCTAGCCGTGGGCTCACAACTCCTTGTGACTCGGAACAACACTTTCCGACTTGCCCAACGAATCATGGTAAAGCGCCTAGCAACATCGCCCCATGATTCCCTAGGTATCACTGATAGTGCCTACAAGAACCAGTAGATTTTGGTTAGCGTACAGTACGGTCCCTTCATCCATATATCCCGATCGAATCAACAACCATTGGTATATCGAGAGTCGCTCAAGATTCGATAACTATGCAATACATCTTGAAGATCAAATTAGTGACATCGCATGTGCTACTAAGAAACCATTTCTTAAATCACATCAAGTACTCTGGCCAGAGATTTGTCACACTAATATCTCCTCAGATCGCATAGGATATCCATACTCGCAAGTATGTGGTGAATCCTTGACAACAATGCATTGACTCCTATATGTGTCGTAACTGTACCCAATCTCGACACCTGATGACCCCCATAGAGTCGGTAAACGAGTCAAAGCACAGCACTAGCATATAGAGTCTCCATGATGTTTCAAGTCGTAAGGACTAATGGTGTACAACCAAAACCGCGGACTTTATCCACTCGATAAGTGATAACCACTTGGAAAGTCCGGATAGGATAGTTCGATTATTCATCCTATGAATATCCATTTGCATGCTTCGAACATCTCCATGTTCCCTACCAATGAAACGTGGTACTCCGCATCGCAAATGCTAGTCTCAAACTCGAGCGATCCTTATCCTTATTATCGGACGGCTCAATCGACTAGGAACGGTTTTTAGAATATACAGTGACTATAAGATGTATTTCATGATAGACATCTCCATGTTCTACCACATCTTACATACACTATAGTATATTCAAGGTCTTTATCAAAACAACAATAGTATATCACAATATAACAATATGAAGTAATATAAAGTCATTGCCATAAAAGTGTAAATAATATTAAACAAAAGATTGTTTATACAAAGAGTCATCAAAGCCCATAGCCACACAGTTGGCTCACTGGGCACCCACTCTTACAATCTCCCACTTGCCCTATAGCCAACTAGTCATACTACGTAGACCCATTGCTTCGCGATGTTTGTCAAACAATGGTCCTGGCAAGGGCTTAGTAAGCGGATCAGCGATATTGTCTGCAGAGGCCACTCGTTCGACAATGATGTCTCCTCTTTCCACAATCTCCCGGATTATGTGGTATTTCCTCAGTACGTGTTTGGATCTTTGATGAGACCTTGGTTCCTTTGCTTGAGCAACGGCACCCGTGTTGTCACAGTACACCGGGACTGGACCAACAAATTCAGGAATGACGCCCAACTCTTGGACGAACTTCCTCATCCAAACGGCCTCTTTAGCAGCAGCTGATGCTGCAATGTATTCAGCCTCAGTGGTGGAATCCGCTGTGGTGTCCTGCTTGGAACTCTTCCAAGAGACAGCACCGCCATTGAGCATGAACACAAATCCAGAGGTTGACTTCGAGTCATCCACATCACTTTGGAAGCTAGAGTCGGTATAGCCTTCCAATTTGAGTTCTCGTCCTCCATAAACCATGAACATATTCTTAGTCCTTCGCAAGTACTTAAGAATGTCCTTCACGGCTTTCCAATGCATTTGACCAGGATTAGACTGATATCTGCTCGTGACACTCAGAGCAAATGCTACATCCGGTCTGGTAGATATCATCCCATACATGATACTACCTATAGCTGACGCATATGGTACATGTGTCATATTCTCTATCTCTTCATCAGTCTTGGGACACATAGACTTGGATAGAGAAACTCCATGACACATGGGTAGATGTCCTCTTTTGGACCCATCCATTGAAAACCGTTTCAATATGGTATCGATGTAGGTTGATTGAGTGAGTCCTATCATTCTCTTAGATCTATCTCTATAGATCTGAATCCCTAGAATGTAGGATGCCTCACCCAAATCCTTCATCGAAAATCTACCTGATAACCATATCTTCGTTGACTGCAACATCCCTACATCATTCCCAATGAGTAGGATGTCATCAACATAAAGTACTAAGAATGTCACCGCATCCTTAACTACTTTCTTGTACACGCAAGGTTCCTCCGGGTTCTTGATGAAACCAAAATCTTTAATTGTTTCATCAAATTTCTGGTTCCAACTTCTTGATGCTTGTTTTAGACCATAAATTGATCTCTGAAGCTTGCATACCTTATGCTCGCTTCCCATGGATGTGAACCCCTCAGGCTGCTTCATATAGATTTCTTCCTTAATGTCTCCATTAAGAAAAGCAGTCTTCACATCCATTTGCCATATCTCATAGTCATACCATGCAGCTATGGCAATAAGGATTCTTATGGACTTGAACATAGCAACTGGTGAAAAGGTTTCATCATAGTCAACTCCTTGCCTTTGAGTATAACCTTTCGCCACCAATCGCGCCTTGTAGGTCAATACCTTACCATCAGGCCCAAGCTTTCTTTTGTAGATCCATTTACACCCTATCGGAACAATTCCATCGGGAGGATCTACTAAAGACCAAACTTGGTTTGTATGCATCGAATCCAATTCGGACTGCATAGCTTCAAGCCATAAATTCGAATCCGCATCAGAAATTGCTTCCTTGAAGTTTCTTGGATCACATCCAATGTCGGGTTCATCTTGATCCCCTTCAAGAAGAAGACCATATCGAATAGGAGGTCTAGAAGTCCTCTCGGATCTTCTAGGTTCAGGCGTGTCCGGCAATGGTTCCTGAGGTGTAGGATCGTTATTTTGTATTTCGGGTTCTTCTCGAACTTCTTCGAGTTCCATCATCTCGCCTTTCTTATCCAATAAGAACTCCTTCTCCAAGAAGGTGGCATTCCTAGAAACAAACACCTTTGTTTCAGCAGGATAATAGAAATAATATCCGATTGAATTCTTCGGATACCCTACAAAATAACATAAGCTGGATCGACTATCCAACTTATCTCCCACTGTCCGCTTCACGTAAGCAGGACATCCCCAAATCCTCAAGTACGAATACTTAGGAGCTTTGCCATTCCATAACTCGTATGGTGTTTTGTCCACTGCTTTAGTGTGGACGTTGTTCAACAACAATACCGCCGTTTCAAGCGCATAGCCCCAAAACGAAGGTGGAAGCTCAGTGAAGCTCATCATAGATCGAACCATGTCCAACAAAGTTCGATTACGACGCTCCGATACACCATTAAGCTGTGGTGTCATAGGAGGAGTCCACTGAGAGAGAATCCCATTCTCTTTCAGATAGTCCAAAAACTCGGTACTCAAGTATTCTCCACCTCGATCCGATCGAAGTGCTTTAATACTTTTACCTAGCTTGTTTTCTACTTCAGCCTTGAATTCTTTGAACTTTTCAAATGCTTCAGACTTATATTTCATTAAATATAAATACCCATACCTTGAATAATCATCAGTAAAGGTAATGAAGTAGGTGTGGCCATGTTGAGTCCCTACTCTAAATGGACCACAAACATCTGTATGGATCAAATCCAACAGATTCTGACTACGCTCAGGTTTCCCCTTAAAAGGAGATTTAGTCATTTTTCCTTTTAGGCAGGATTCACAAGTAGGTAGAGAATTAATATCAGACATATCAAACATGCCCTCTCCCACTAGCTTGTTCATCCTCCTTGAGGAAATATGACCTACCCTAGCATGCCAAAGGTTTGCCGGGTTTTGACTATCGATTTTCCTTTTGTTTGTTGTCGCCGGTTTATCAACATAATTCACTGGAACGTCTTTTAGTTTTAAGTTGTATAGATCGTTTTCAAGTTGTCCATTTCCAATTAAACATTCATTCTTGTAAATATTGCAAATCCCATTCACAAAATTGCAAGAATAACCATCTCTATCAAGCATAGAAATAGAAATAATGTTTTTAATTAAATCTGGCACAAATAAAACATCTCTTAACAATAATTTAAAACCGTTCTGCAAAGTCAAACACACATCTCCATTGGCCGTAGCTTCAACTCTGGAACCATTCCCGAGCCTCAGCTGGGTCTCACCCATTCTAAGCCTGCGACTTCTTGTCATCACCTGCAAATCATTGCAAATGTGAGATCCACATCCGGTATCCAATACCCAAGAAGTTGTATTAAGTGACATGTTTATTTCAATATAGAACATACCCTTTGCAGTTCCCAACTGCTCAAGATATTCCTTGCAGTTGCGCTTCCAATGACCCGGCTTCTTGCAGTAATGGAAAACATCCTTGGATTTTCCATTGTTTGAAGCCTTTGTCTTTTGCTTCTTCTCGGGCTCGACTTTCTTGGGTGGGGTAGAACGTTTCTTGCCCTTCATACTTGGCCCCTTCTTAGCAGAAGATGAGGAGCCCACCAAGAAAGCTGGCTTATCCTTCTTAAGTGTGGATTCATATGTAACGAGCATATTGACCATCTCTTCAAGGGTGGCCTCTATCTTGTTCATATTAAAATTTATCACAAATCCATCAAATGAAGAAGGAAGAGACAGAAGCAATAAATCCACATTGAGTTCATGCTCCAACACCAAATCTAGGGTCGCCAACTTCTGTATGAGCCAAATCACTCGTACCCCATGATCACGGACCGAAGTCCCTTCACGCATGCGGCACGTCATCAACTCCTTAACAGTAGCGAACCTTCAGCCCTCGACTGAGCCCCAAAAAGTTCCTTGAGTTGCGTATGAATGTCAGCAGCATTCACCGTGTCCTCAAATCGCCTCTGGAGTTCATCAGACATCGAGGCTTGCATATAGCATTTGGTCTTGATGTCATGGTCACACCATGCATCAAGTTTGGCCAATTCCTCCGGACTTATGTCAGCTGGTGCTTCCTTCGGAGGTGCTTTCTCTAACACGTAGAGCATTTTCTCCGAAGTTAAGACAATCTTCAACTTCCGGAACCATTCCGTATAGTTGGCGCCAGTCAACTTGTTTTGTTCGAGGATCGAGAATAATGGATTTCGCGAATTCATTGTATGAAATACTGAAAAGAAAAACAGACATATATCAATGATTGTTTAACAATTTACTAAGACATAAAATAGGCGAATTTAATTTTATGAATCTCACTCCCACTATTTTAACGATTTCACCACCCTCTAGTGAAAACGGGAAACTTTTTCCTTAGTGAGAACATGGAGTCCAATTGACAAACTTATGGTCCCGAATAATATCAGCCAACCATAATTCTCAAAAGGTAGAGCCCAATTGCTTCCAAAGCAACCCCCATGTATTTACCTCATGTCCAATAAGGGCCCAATAATATGACGCCGTTTAAAGTGACATGTCAAGATGACCCACCAATATTAAGTTGTGATGGACGGTCGCCATGTGGATCCCCCAATAATATGAGCCGATCCCATGGGAGTTCCACCCAACTTACAACATTTGTCAATCCAATGTACAGCTTTCCGACGGACGGGCCCTCCCAATAATATGAGCCGGACCGTATCCGCGGGTAGCATCACATACATTGACCGTTGATGGAAGGTAGGAACATTTAAACAATATTTAAATTTCCTTTATTTATCTTGATATAAATTTTAAATCATATTTAAAATGAGGGATTTTATTTATAAAAATATTTGTCTCATCATATTTAATTTATTGCATGCATTGCCGGATTCACGCAATTTATGTCTAAACATGCATACAATCATAATATCACATATTATATAGGATGATCGATTCCATTTCTAATTGACCCGTGGTTGCCAATCACGGGTCTTAGTCCAATCCTAGGTAATATGCAGTATGCAAATGCAATCCTATTACATATGCTTCCAATTTACATTTCTTCAGTCTTCATTGTCTGCTGGGCCCACCATCTTCAAATCTTGATCTCCCACTAAATCTAATGTATTTACAATAAATAACAATGACAAGTAGGGGATACATTTTTAGGGGGTGGGAACGGGCTATAAACCAAGCCCACTTTTATTACATATGACATTCATATCGGGCCATAAACCAGGCCCATTAATAAAACCAACAATAATAAAGACAAAATGTAAATTCCTAACATACACCTACAAAATTGGTCATGGCAATCGATCATCCTTATCCAATAACATTTAATTCAAAATTAATTTATTGGATAACATGCTGTGGCAATTCAAATTTAAACAAGATAAAATCATATTTTATATATAAAATCTCATTTCACATATAAAATCATATTTTATCTCTATATCAAATAAAATCATATTTTATCTATAAAATCCAATTTTACAAATAAAATCATATTTTACTTAATATATCATAAGATCATATCTTATCATCAATTGTACCAAAATAATTGATTTCAAAATTCAATTTACGGATAAAATATTAAAATTTTCCAAAAATTCAAATTTATCCAAAATCAATTTTAAAATTTACGGACTCGAACAATTCGATCCGAAATCTCGTGAACCAATCAAAAACAATTTTTGACCGGACCAAAAATAAAATTTTAAATATTAAAATTAATTTTTAAATAAAAATATAATTTTTCCCGCGGGCCGCCCGGTACACTCCCGGGCCGGCCCGCACCCGGGGCGTGGGCCGGGGGCAGCCCGGCTGCCCCCTTAGGGCAGCACTCTCGCTGCCCTGGCGGCGCCTGGCGCCTCCCCTGGGCGGCGCCGTGTGCCGTCCTGGGCGGCGCCGAACGCCGCCCCTGGGCGGCGCCGAACGCCGCCCCTGGGCGGCGCTGTGTTCCGCCCTGGGCAGCGCCGAGCGCTGCCCTGCGCAGCGCCCAGCGCTGCGCTGGGCCGCGCACAGCGCTGCCCTGGGCGGCACCGTGCGCCCCCTTTGGGCGGCGACGTGCGCCCCCTTTGGGCGGCGCCGTGCGCCTCCCCCGGGGGCAACGACCATCGCCGCCCCCTCCGGGCAGCGATCCAATCGCTGCCCGGGTTTTGCCCCGAAAATTTTTTTTTTTTATTTATAATTATTTATTTTGTTTCAAAAACCGAGACTCAAAAATTTTGTACAATTGATTAATTTAATCGTTTGATCTGAGCAACCTGGCTCTGATACCACTGTTGGAAAACTGGCGGTCAGATCAATCACGATTGATACCCGGTGCAGCGGAAGTTTAAAATTTTTATCATGGAACAATTCCATGGTGTGGGTATCAACCGTTCAACGATTAAATTATTGTGTGTGTAAAATTTAAATAACAGTTATTAAATTTTACCTTCAATCTCGCAACGAGATTACTGGACACCAACAGATTTTATCTGCTCTTGTTGTCTCTCCCTGGAACCGATGAACTCCTTCAATCAGGTCCACGAACAGAGGTTTAATCCCTCTGATAGATTGCACTAGAAAATCTATCAGAAGTTTTCTGCGAAGAGAATAAACGAATCTGATTCGTTATTCCTTACTGCGATTCAAAATCACAGACCGGAAAATCTCGGGCAGAGGGGGAGGGGTCGGCCGAACAGAGAGAGAGCTAGGGTTCGAAAATTTTCTCTGTCTCAAAAATTATGACCTGTTGTGTGTAATTTCTGTACTGAAATAACTTATTTATAATGCAGGCCACTAACACCTTAGGGCCCATTAGTCATAAGCTGGGGCCCGACAAGCAAAGCCCGCTCGTTCAGAAATTAATATAAAATTCATCGTGACTCCGATTGATGAACTGATTTCACCAATGTGCACAGAAACCATTTCTGCACATTTTAAAGTCAAAATAAATTTTCCTGAATCCGAATTCAGTGGTTTCCAAAAATGTCCATCCCTATGTCATTTTAGGAAATCCTACTCCCTTACTCTTATTTAAGAAGTCCAACTCCTTAGTTCATTAAATTTAACTCTTTAAATTTAACTATCTCAACGGGATTAAAACTCCATTACACTGTGTGACCCTCAATGGTTCAGGGATACAGCTAGCCGTGGCTCACAACTCCTTGTGACTCGGAACAACACTTTCCGACTTGCCCAACGAATCATGGTAAAGCGCCTAGCAACATCGCCCCATGATTCCCTAGGTATCACTGATAGTGCCTACAAGAACCAGTAGATTTTGGTTAGCGTACAGTACGGTCCCTTCATCCATATATCCCGATCGAATCAACAACCATTGGTATATCGAGAGTCGCTCAAGATTCGATAACTATGCAATACATCTTGAAGATCAAATTAGTGACATCGCATGTGCTACTAAGAAACCATTTCTTAAATCACATCAAGTACTCTGGCCAGAGATTTGTCACACTAATATCTCCTCAGATCGCATAGGATATCCATACTCGCAAGTATGTGGTGAATCCTTGACAACAATGCATTGACTCCTATATGTGTCGTAACTGTACCCAATCTCGACACCTGATGACCCCCATAGAGTCGGTAAACGAGTCAAAGCACAGCACTAGCATATAGAGTCTCCATGATGTTTCAAGTCGTAAGGACTAATGGTGTACAACCAAACCGCGGACTTTATCCACTCGATAAGTGATAACCACTTGGAAAGTCCGGATAGGGTAGTTCGATTATTCATCCTATGAATATCCATTTGCATGCTTCGAACATCTCCATGTTCCCTACCAATGAAACGTGGTACTCCGCATCGCAAATGCTAGTCTCAAACTCGAGCGATCCTTATCCTTATTATCGGACGGCTCAATCGACTAGGAACGGTTTTTAGAATATACAGTGACTATAAGATGTATTTCATGATAGACATCTCCATGTTCTACCACATCTTACATACACTATAGTATATTCAAGGTCTTTATCAAAACAACAATAGTATATCACAATATAACAATATGAAGTAATATAAAGTCATTGCCATAAAAGTGTAAATAATATTAAACAAAAGATTGTTTATACAAAGAGTCATCAAAGCCCATAGCCACACAGTTGGCTCACTGGGCACCCACTCTTACAGTATCAAGTTTGGCTAACTCTTCCGGACTTATGTCTGCTGGTGCTTCCTTCGGAGGAGATTTTTCTAACACGTAGAGCATCTTCTCCGAAGTCAAGACAATCTTCAACTTACGGAACCATTCCGTATAGTTTGCGCCAGTCAACTTATTTTGTTCCAGGATCGAGAAAAGTGGATTACGCGAATTCATCTTTATGAAATACTGAAAAGAAACAGACAAATATCAGTGATTGTTTAAGTAATTTACTAAGACATAAAATAGGCGAAATTTATTTTATGAATCTCACTCCCACTATTTTAACGATTTCACTACCCTCTAGTGAAAACGGAAAACTGTTTTCCTTAGTGAGAACATGGAGTCCAATTGACAAACTATGGTCCCGAATAATATCAGCCAACCATAATTTTCAAAAGGTAGAGCCCAATTGCTTCCAAAGCAACCTCCACGTGTTTACCTCATGTCCAATAAGGGCCCAATAATATGACGCCGTTTATTGTGACATGTCAAGATGACCCATCAATATTAAGTTGTGATGGACGGTCGCCATGTGGATCCCCAATAATATGAGCCGATCCCATGGGAGTTCCACCCAACTTACAACATGTGTCGATCCAATGTACAGCTTTCCGACGGACGGGCCCCCCCAATAATATGAGCCGGACCGTATCCGCGGGTAGCATCTCATACATTGATCGTTGATGGAAGGTAGGAACATTTAAACAAATTTAAATTTCCTTTATTTATCTTGATATCAATTTTAAATCATATTTAAAATGAGGGATTTTAATTTTGAAAATTTGTCTCATCATTTTTTAAATTTTGTATGCTTGCCAGATTCACACAATTTTGTCTAAAACATGCATACGACAATAATATCACATATTATATAGGATGATCGATTCCATTTCTAATCGACCCGTGGTTGCCAATCACGAGTCTTAGTCCAATCCTAGGTAATATGCAGTATGCAATGCAATCCTATTACATTTTGCTTCCAATTTACATTTCTTCTGTCTTTATTGTCTGCTGGGCCCACCTCCATCTTCAAATCTTGATCTCCCACTAAATCTAATGTATTTACAATAAATAATAATGAAAAATAGGGGATACATTTTTAAGGGGTGGGAACGGGCCATAAACCAAGCCCACTTTTATTACATATGACAATTCATATTGGGCCATAAACCAGGCCCATTAATAAATCCAACAACAATAAAAACAAATGTAAATTCCTAACATACACCTACAAAATTGGTCATGGCAATCGAACATCCTTATCCAATAACATTTAATTCAAAATTAATTTATTGGATAACATGCAATGGCAATTTAAATTTAAAAGGATAAAATCATATTTCATACATAAAATCTTATTTTACATACAAAATCATATTTTATCTTTTTATCAAATAAAATCATATTTTATCTATAAAATCCAATTTTATACATAAAATCATATTTTACTCAATATATCCATAAGATCATATCTTATCATCAATTGTACCAAAAATAATTAATTTCAAAATTCAATTTAACGGATAAAATATTTAAATTTTCCAAAAAATTCAAATTTATCCAAAAATCAATTTTAAAATTTTCGGACTCGAACAATTCGATCCGACGCCTCGTGGACCAATCAAAAAAAATTTTCGATCGGACCAAAAATAGAATTTTAACATATTAAAATTTAATTTAAAAATTAAAAAATTAATTTTTCCCGCGGGCCGCCCGGGACATTCCCGGGCTGCCCGCGCCCTAATGGGGTCGGGCCGGGTAGCCCGGCTGCCCCTAGGGCAGCAACTATCGCTGCCCTGGGCAGCGATCACATCGCTGCCCTGCGCAGCGCCGTGCGCCGCCCTGTGCGCTGCCCGGGGCAGCGACCATCGCTGCCCCCCCGGGCAGCGATCCAATCGTTGCCCGGGTTTTTGCCCGAAATTTTTTTTTTTTTTATTTTTAAAATATTTATTTTGTTTCAAAAACCGAGGCTTAAAATTTTTTTGTACAATCGATTAATTTAATCGCTTGATCTAAGCAACCTGGCTCTGATACCACTGTTGGAAAACGCGGCGATCAGATCAATCAGGATTGATACCCGGTGCAGCGGAAGTTTAAAATTTTTATATGGAACAATTCCATAATGGGTATCAACCTTACGATTAAATTGTGTGTGTGTAAAAATTAAATAACGATTATAAATTTTTACCTTTAATCTCGAATCGAGATTTTGGACACCAACAGATTTCTCTGCTCTTGTTGTATATCCCTGGAACTGATGGACGAACTGTTCTTCAATCAGGTCCACGAACGGATATTTAATCCCTCTGATAGATTGCACTAGAAAATCTATCAGAAGTTTCTACGAAGAGATTAACGAATTTGATCCGTTAAACCAGACTGTAATTCAAAATTCACAGACTGGATTTTGCCGAGCAGAGGGGGAAGGGGGGCGGCCACTACTGAGAGAAAATCACTAGGTTTTCAAAAATTTGTGACCTGTTGTGTATAATTTCTGTACTGCAATAACTTATTTATAATGTAGGCCACTAACAGCTTAGGGCCCATTAGTCATAAGTTCAAGCCCGACAAGCAAAGCCCGCATGTTCAGAAATTAAAATAAAATTCATCGTGACTCCGATTGATAAACCGATTTCACCAATGTGCACAGAAACCATTTCTGCACCTTTTAAAGTCAAGATAAATTTTTCTGAATCCGAATTCAGTGATTTCCAAAAATGCCCATCCCTATGTCATTTTAGGAAATCTTACTCCTCTACTCATAATTAAGAAGTCCAACTTCTTTGTTCATTAAATTTAACTCTTTAAATTTAACTATCTCAACGGGGATTAAAAATCCATTACTCTGTGTGACCCTCAATGGTTCAGGGATACAGCTAGCCGTGGGCTCACAACTCCTTGTGACTCGGAACAATAATTTCCGACTTGCCCATAGAATCATGGTAAGAGCGCCTAGCAACATCGCCTCATGATTCCCTAGGTATCACTGATAGTGCCTGCAAGAACCAATAGATTTTGGTTAGCGTACAGTACGGTCCCTTCATCCATATATCCCGATCGAATCAACAACCATTGGTATGTCGAGAGTCGTTCGAGATTCGATAACTATGCAATACATCTTGAAGATCAAATAGTGACATCGCATGTGTTACTAAGAAACCATTTCTTAAAACACATCATGTACTCTGGCCAGAGATTCGTCACACTAATATCTCCTCAGATCGCATAGGATATCCACACTCGCAAGTATGTGGTGAATCCTTGACAACAAAGCATCGACTCCTATATGTGTCGTAACTGTACCCAATCCCGACACCTGATGACCCAATAGAGTCGGTAAACGAGTCAAAGCACAGTACTAGCATATAGAGTCTCAATGATGTTTCAAGTAGTAAGGACTAATGGTGTACAACCAAAACCGCGGACTTTATCCACTCGATAAGTGATAACCACTTGGAAAGTCCGGATAGGGTAGTTCGATCATTCATCGTATGAATATCCATTTGCATGCTTCGAACATCTCTATGTTCCTTACCAATGAAACGTGGTACTCTGCATCGCAAATGCTAGTCTCAAACTCGAGCGATCCTTATCCTTATTATCGGACGGCTCAATCGACTAGGAACAGTTTAGAATATACAGTGACTATAAGATATGTTTCATGATAGACATCTCCATGTTCTACCACATCTTACATACACTATAGTATATTCAAGGTCTTTATCAAAACAACAATAGTATATCAATATGAAGAAAGATAAAGTCATTTCCATTAATAAAAGTGTAAATTATATTAAACAAAAGATTGTTTATACAAAGAGTCATCAAAGCCCTTAGCCACAAGTTGGCTCACCGGGCACCCACTCTTTCACTCTAGGCCTGATGCCCCTGGGGTCTCTGGGCCTGATTCCCCTGAGGCCTAAAGGGTCCCTGTTGTCACTGCGGTCCAATGTACGGCCTCTTGCCGTGATGCTGCTACTGGCCATGTGCTGGGAATGGCCTCTTACCCTGTGCCTCAGCGCTGATGACCCTCAACGTCTGCTCAGACCTCAAAACTCTCCTGAGCGCAGAAGTATAGTCAGCTGGCTCTGCCATAAGCACATCCCGATGGATAGCGGGTCGTAACCCCGCAATGAAGTGATGGATCTTATCATCCTCGTCGTCTCCAATCAAAGGCACAAAGTTGCAACCCCTCTCAAACTTCACCACAAACTGAGCCACTGATAGATCTCCCTGTCGCAGGCTCATAAACTCCGTCTTCAAACGGGCCCTCACATCTGCGGTAAAATACTTCTCAAAGAAAAGTCTCTTGAATTCAGTTCAAGGTAGGGTAGTCGGATCCACCATCTTCTCAACTCCCTCCCACCAGAGGGCGGCATCATCCTGGAGAAGAAATACAGCACAACGTACTCGATCTAGATCTCCCAACTGCATATAGCAAAAGATCACCTCCAGCGAACGAATCAATCTTTCCGCTAACAGCGGATCAGTAGTGCCAGCAAAGTCCTTCTGATTCATCTTCCTAAACTACTCATAAACTGTGGCTCCTAAAATCCAATATACTAAATCGCATGCATTAATTTAATAAATATTAGGATTTTATTATTTTTAAGTTTAATTGATTTAAATTCCTTATTTGAATTATGTGCTAATAAAATATTTTATTATTTATTCAAATGATTTTATTTTACTAACTATTTAATTAATGTTTTTTTAATTGTTTAAGTTGATTTGTCTAAATGATTTTATTGTGCAATTTAAATTATTTTAAATAATTTAAAGGTTTAAGCTTGCATATTTAAATGATTTTAATTGGTTAGTTTATTATTTTAAATGATTTTAACCATTTAGATTATTTGTTTAAATATTTTTGAGTGTCCAACTTATTTATTTTAAATAACCTAAGTTTAGTGGTTAGTTATTTTAAATTATTTTAAATACCTAGCTTATTTATTTAAATGCTTTTTGATTGTCCAAATCATTTTAAAGATTTTTATTCCGCTCGTGTACTTATTTAAATTGCTTTTAAACGTTAGTCTAGTTTGTTTAAATTATTTTAATTGCTCTGTTTATTGTTTAAATATTTTATTTATCGCTGCGACATCAAAATATTGAAAGTGTTGATTTTAATTCCTAAGTTGCTAAGTTTGGTCTAGCACTTCTTAAAAGTGTGTAGCACTTTTTACTAAAATGCATACACTTACATTCCCTATAGATTCACCTATACATATACACTCAACCTCATCCTTAAACATAGATTAAACCCTGGCTCCAAACTATCTCTCATTTCACGCCTCAAACACACACACACACACACTCAAAACTCTCGACATCTCCCCTGTTTTTCCAAAACTCACGATTTCCCATTCTCTCAACCTAAACCATCGACCTCTTCATCCCTTCTCCTGTAGCTTGCCGCCGCCGAACAACCCATCATCACCATCGCCAGCCGCCGGTCCGGCGTAGCTTCATCCCTAGTCAAGCTGTTCGAAACTCCTGCATATTTCCTTGGCCGATTGCAGCTCCTTTTAGCTCCTCTTCTTTTCAATTTTTGGTAGCTAAGGCAAGGATAATGGGTTTCTTTCTTCACCATGTGGATTATTATAGTTTATGTGCTTGCATTTCATGTTTTTAATCGAAAAAATTTCAGTGCCCTGTTTCGGTTTTCCAGTTTATTGGCCGAGAGATTTCTGCTTTCTTTTGTTTTGAAATTCTTGTGCAGTTCGCTTGAGGGCTGTTGATGCTATGATATTATGTTGTTAGATTAGGATTTGAAATGCTTATTGAACTTGGAATGTGATTGCATTGAAGCCATGTTACTTTCGAAAATTCCAGATTTTTCTTCATGTTGGTTCGAAAGTCTTCAGTTCATTACCTATTATGATTGGTTCGAAATTTTCAGTTTATTCCTTAGCATGTTGGATCGAAATTGTCCAGTTTATTACTCATCATGTTGGTTCGAAATTTCCAATCTATTTCTTTAGCATGATAGTTCGAGCATTTCCAGATTTTTTCATGGCTTGATATTCGAAATTTCAGAGTTGTATCATAAGCATGAGTTCGAAAGTTTCCAGAATTTTTATAGCATGATGTTCGATCATTTCCATCTTTTCTTCATGCTTTGTGGCCGAATTTGGTTCAGAATTTTCCTTTTCTTGTTGTTCGATTATATTCCAGATTTTTCCTTCATGGCTTGTTAGAATATTGGTGTTTTTATGTGTTGATTGGATGGTGAATTTAGGGACTACCATGGTTGAAATGTAGTCACATGGTAGTGCTTAGGATGGCTTAGAATTAGTTTGTGGATTGGAGTTGAGGCATTTAGTATTTGAGGATGGTGGGCTCAGTTTTGGTTGTGTGTAAGGGCTGCCTTTGAGCTTAGTTTAGGTAGGTTTGAGGGGCTGGTTTAGTGTTGGAAATGAGTCTAATGCATTGGTCTTGGTCCTAGTCTAGTAGCTTGAAACATGGGAGTTTTCATAGCTAAGTTTTTGGTTCAATACAAGAAAGGGTCTTGTGCAGATTTTTCTTAGTGTTGGGGCAGTCCGGAAATGTATAACTAAGGCAGGGTTAAAGTGGAATTTTGTTATGGGCTCGGTTCTAGAACTTGTCTTAGATGTCGGGATTATGTCGGTTCAAGCGAGAATCAATTCGGTTAAGTCTTGGCCGAGTTCTAGATTTTTGAATGTAAAAGTGCAGAAATCTAGGCTTTTAAGCTTGCTGCCCGGAATCAAAATTTTATAAAATGATTGATTAGGAATAAAACTCCAAGGATGATTTTCCTACTTAGTTCTAAGTGTCATGGAGTCGTGGTTTCCAGGGGAATCCTTTTTGAATAAGAATCGAGCAAGTTACAAATTTTACGGACGAACCGCTCGATTTGTCTTAAGCACTAAATTATGGTTCAGTTTCTCATCCTTTGGTTTATCTCCTAAATCAACCTCCCGGTCATCCATGTGTGAGTCATTTGCATGATTATCGATCAAATATTTACATGTACGTCATATTTACATATGCATGCTAAGTCTCATATTCAAGAATGAAAGAAAAGTATTTTTACGAACAAAGTGAAATGATTGTGACTACATTTATCACGTGTTTGGACGAGTTAAGAGACGTCTTATCTTGCCTTACCAAAATATTCATGTGTTTGGACGAGTTAAGAGACGTCTTAGCTTCCCTTACCAAATTTATGGGTTTGGATGAGTTGAGAGGAATCTTGGCTTCCCTTACCACCCACAGGGAAAGACGAGTTGGGAAATATCCTGACTTCCTTGCGGCATAGTGCACTGAAGCCATGATCATGATCGAAAACCACAGAGTCACAATTCAAGGTTCTAAGTTAAAATCATTTATATCCATGTTTCAGTACAGTTTCTTCAGTTACATTGCTCATGCTCGACTTAGCCATGCATATGTTTCATTCATGTTCACTTCATTCTTTTAGAGATCATTTGTTTAAGTTAAGGGCACAAAGTATTTTATTACAAGCTATTTTTTATCTGTGTGTTCTTGTATTTATGTAGTACTCGATATTTTCTCATATTCTTGTTGGGCTCCTAGGCTCACTACATCTACTTGGTGCAGGTATAAGTTATCTTTGAGATTGAGGGGTAGAACTATCGAGTGGGCTGCGATGCGGGCATGACACATCCCTCTGACCATGCTAGTCTTCCGCAAAAGTTTATTTTAGCACTTTAAAGTATTTCATTTTATTGATGGGATATGTAGTGACCCTTACCTAGATCACCTATTAAACAGAACTTAGGCATGTAATTAACTTAATCAAACAGTAAACCAGAATAAGCTGTGGAAACAATAAACATTAATACAATCCTAAGGAAAGGAATCTGCAAATACCCAAAAATTTATACAACCAAATCGAACGGTGTATCAACCCAATACAAAAATAAGTCCCTAGGCAAAGCTCCAGCTGGCCAACCACTACCTAGCCCTTATTGGATCCACCCGCCTCATCCAATCGCAAACCTGCCCCATGGAATAGGGTGTCCAAAAACACAGAGTACGAGATGGAGCATAAAATGCTCAGTACAAGAGTATGAGTATACATGCATGCAAGTGTACCGCCTACTGACTAGAGGTCAAGAATCAGATAACAAAGACAGACAGGGCCCTCGTATGTAGCACGCTGTGCCGTTGCTTCAGGAGGTGGCTCACATACCGATAACCAGTGGATATTCTGGACCCAAATCGATTGAAGTCCATACACTAACAGGATATGGTAGAACCCTACTAACAGACATCTCAAAAGAGATAGCTCAAGATGCAAATGTATGCAGCATATAATCATGTCAAATAAATCATGTAGTCACATAATACATGCATACTCAGTCAGGATATCTCGAGCAGTAATTTCGTACCCTAAATACTAGGAAAGCTCTACCAGCTCTAGGTCCACGCCTATAATCCGCACTACACTGCCAAATGATACTAATATCATTATAGTGCTCTAAAAGCCTTAACTAAGCAATTGCATACTCCCAAATATTTTTAGGAAGCAAAAGCTATACCTGCGTCCGTCGTCAGCCCGTTGCTGTCGCTTGCCTCAAAACTAGGCCACAGCTCCGCTACGACGCCTGAATCGCTATGCCACTTTCGGATTCCCTATGGGACGCCTAGAATTCCCTAGATCTAAGCTAGAAGACTAAGAAATCAAGAGAGAAGAGGTGATTGGTGCATCTGAAACTGAGGCTCGGCACCTCTATTTATAGACAACGAACGGAACGTTTGTTCCTCATTGTTGCGTCCGTTCATCCGACGAACATTGCTTCCGTTCTCCTTCGTTGCTTCCGATGTCCCATCAAGTGCGTAAGCAATGATGCATTCTGATGGCATGAATGTTGCGTCCAATCCTCGGACGTTGCGTCCGTTCTGTCTGACCCTCCGGACCATTTCTGATCATTCTTGGTCTATTCCCGGACTCCGTTAATCCATTAGAAGTCCCCTTAATCATGTTTAATCAAAACTAACATGATTTGTTGGATTAATAACAATTACTCACTAAGTTTGGGTACGGGCTACTACATTCTCCCCCACATAAGATATTTCGTCCTCGAAATCAGATCTTAAGAGCTGAATGTAAAACAAGATGCAGAAACATTCATTTATTCAAATGCGAAATTCACGGAGTTTACAACTGAATACAACTCGAAAAGAAAATCAAAACAAATCAGGATGTTCTGAACGCATCCTTCTTTCCAACTCCCAAGTGGATTCCTCAGTGCCTCGGCGCTGCCACTGAACTAAAACCAAAGGAATGACTTTATTTCGCAAAACTTTATCCTTATGATCCAGGATACGAATAGGTCTCTCAACGTAGGTCAAATCCGTATCCACTTGAACCTCTGACGGCTGCAAAATATGAGACTGATACGCCACATACCGAACACGTCGTGAATATTGGACAGATACGGTGGCAAAGATAACCGATACGCTAAATCGCCAATGCTCTCCAAGATCTCAAACGGACCGATAAACCTGGGATACAACTTGCCCTTGAGGCCAAATCTGAGAATCCTGCGGAAAGGTAAAACTCTCAGAAATACTTTCTCCCCAACATCAAACTGCAGAGGTCTACGCTTAGTATTAGCATTGCTGGCCTGACGATCCTGTGCAGTCTTAATCCATTTTTTGATCTGATCAACAACATCTTCTACCTGCTAGATTAACTCAGGTCCCTCCGGCTGTCTCTCCCCCACTTCTTCCTAGAAGAGTGGAGTATGACAACGTCGCCCGTACAACGCCTCAAAAGGTGTCATCCCAATGCTAGTATGATAGCTGTTGTTGTACGCGAACTCAATAAATGGCAAATGATCTTGTCAGGCTGAACCAAAGTCCATAGTGCACGCTCGAAGTATATCCTCCAAAGTACGGATAGTACGCTCTGACTGACCATCTGTCTCCGAATGATAGGCAGTACTCAAACTGAGAGTAGTGCCCATCACACGTTGAACACTCCCCCAGAACCTAGAAGTAAACTTGGGTTCTCGATCGCTGACAATGCTCACAGGCACTCCATGAAGTCGAACGATCTCCTGAATGTACAATCGCGCCATGCAATCCACAGAGTACTCTCAGATATAGGCAATGAAATGCGCTGACTTGGTGAGTCGATCCACCACAACCCAGATAGCATCACAGTTCCTCGAGGATACCGGCAAATGGGTCACAAAATCTATCGTGATAAGCTCCCATTTCCACTCAGAAATAGGTAGACTATGAAGCAAACCTCCACGTCATCGGTGTTCTGCCTTGACCTGCTGAAAAACCAAGCATTTTGAAACATACTGATACACGCTGCGTTTCATTTCCTTCCACCAAAACCGAGTACGTAGATCCTTGTACATCTTGTTGCTTCCCGGATGAATACTCAACTTAGTGTGATGTGTCTGAGATAAAATCTCCTCTCGCAACTATTCATCCTCCGGGATCACAAGCCTACCAGAAAAACACAGAAAACCATCTGATTGATAGTCAAATCTAGACATGCTACCCTCGTTGGCTAGACGAGCCAAACGTTGGGTCTTCGAATCAGACATCTGAGCATCTCGAATCCGCGAATACCAAGATGGCTCAGATAGTATCGCAAACATCTGGATACTCTGCATACCCTTCTTGTGCTTGAAGGTATACCCTGAAAAACAACAATACTCGATTGCACTAGACATCGAACAAGTATGCAGTGCGGATAGTCGCACCTTGCGACTCAAGGCATCAGCAGTGATATTAGTAGCTCCCTGATGGTACTTAATCTCGCAATCACAGTCCTTAAGCAAGTCCATCCAATGTCTCTGTCTCATGTTCAACTCCGCCCGATTAAACAAATACTTGAGACTCTTGTGGTCGGTGAAGATCTCAAATTTCTCGTCATATAGATAATGACGCCAGATCTTCAAAGCGAACACAATAGATGCCAACTCCAAATCATGGACTGGGTAATTGTCTTCGTGCAAATTCAACTGTCTAGAAGCGTATGCGATCACATGCCCATTCTGAGTCAGAACACAACCTAACCCCTGAAGAGAAGCATATGTGTACACCACATACCCTCCAGACCCTAACGGTAATGCCAATACTGGCGCAGAAGTCAAACATCATCGAAGCTCACAAAAATTCTCCTCACACTCTGAGGACCACTCAAAATAAACACCCTTGCGGGTAAGCTGCGTCAATGGTCGAGCTAGCTGTGAGAAGTTCAATATGAAGCGACGATAATATCCTGCTAGACCCATAAAACTACGGATCTCAGTAACCGTCATCGAACGCGACCAATTAAGCACAACCTCGATCTTGCTCGGATCAACAGAAATCCCCCCCCCCTGAATATGATGTGGCCAATAAATACCACTCGATCCATCCAGAATTTGCACTTACTCAGTTTGGCGTACAACTGCTCACTCCGAAGAGTCTGCAGTACCAACCGCAAGTGAGAAACATGCTCGTCTTCATCACGTGAATACACCAGAATGTCTTCAATGAAAACCAAGACAAACTTAACCAGAAACTCCCTGAAAACACGGTTAATCAAATCCATAAGTATAGCCGGCGCATTAGTCAAACCGAAAGGCATCACTAGAAACTCGTAATGACCATAGCGAGTACGGAATGCCGTCTTGGCTATGTCCTGGTCTCGGACTCTCATCTGATGATACCCAGATCTCAAGTCAATCTTGGAGTAAACAAAAGTACCCTGCACAACTGATCAAACAAGTCATCAATACGAGGCAAAGGATACTTGTTCTTCACAGTAACTCGATTCAGCTGCCGATAGTTAATGCACAACCGCATAGACCCATCCTTTTTCTTCACAAAGAGAACAGGAGCTCCCCAAGGAGATACACTAGGACGAATGTACCCCTTGTCCAAAAGATCCTGTAACTGATTCTTCAACTCTCGCATCTCTGACGGAGCCAGACAATACGGTGCTTGAGAAATAGGCGAAGTACCTGGCATCAACTCTATTCCAAACTCAGCTTCCCTAACAGGAGGAAAACCCGGAATCTCATCAGAAAATACATCTGGGAATTTATTCACAACCGGAATACTCTCTATCCCAATGCTCTCAGCGGACAAATCAACTTCATAGATGAGGTAACCTTCCCCGCCAGACTCCAGAGCTCAATAGGCTCTCAAAGCTGTTACCAAAGGCATCAGGGGTCGCGCTCCCTCACCATAGAAAAACCAGCTATCACTCCCATCCGGATGAAAGCGTACTAATCTCTGATAGCAGTCCACTGAACTAAAACCAAAGGAATGACTTTATTTCGCAAAACTTTATCCTTATGATCCAGGATATGAATAGGTCTCTCAACGTAGGTCAAATCCGTATCCACCTGAACCTCAGACGGCTGCAAAATATGAGACTGATCCGCCACATACTGAACATGTCGTGAATACTGGACAGATACGGTGGCAAAGATAGCCGATACGCTAAATCTCCAATGCTCTCCAAGATCTCAAACGGACCGATAAACCTGGGATACAACTTGCCCTTGAGGCCAAATCTGAGAATCTTGCGGAAAGGTGAAACTCTTAGAAACACTTTCTCCCCAACATCAAACTGCAGAGGTCTACGCTTAGTATTAACATAGCTGGCCTGACGATCCTTGCAGTCTTAATCCGTTTTTTGATCTGATCAACAACATCTGCTGCCAGATAGATTAACTCAGGTCACTCCGCCTGTCTCTCCCCCACTTCTTCCCAGAAGAGTGGAGTACGACAACATCGCCCGTACAACGCCTCAAAAGGTGCCATCCCAATGCTAGTATGATAGTTGTTGTTGTACGCGAACTCAATCAATGGCAAATGATCTTGTCAGGCTGAACCAGAGTCCATAGTGCACGCTCAAAGCATATCCTCCAAAGTACGGATAGTACGCTCTGACTGACCATCTGTCTCCGAATGATAGGCAGTACTCAAACTGAGAGTAGTGCCCATCACACGTTGAACACTCCCCCAGAACCTAGAAGTAAACTTGGGGTTTCGATCGCTGACAATGCTCACAGGCACTCCATGAAGTCGAACGATCTCCTGAATGTACAACCGCGCCATGCGATCCACAGAGTACTCTCGGATATAGGCAATGAAATGCGCTGACTTGGTGAGTCGATCCACCACAACCCAGATAGCATCACAATTCCTCGAGGATACCGGCAAATGGGTCACAAAATCTATCGTGATAAGCTCCCATTTCCACTCAGGAATAGGTAGACTATGAAGCAAACCTCCAGGTCGTCGGATGAATACTCAACTTAGTGTGATGTGCCTGAGATAAAATCTCCTCTCGCAACTCTTCATCCTCCGGGATCACAAGCCTACCAGACAAACACAGAAAACCGTCTGACTGATAGTGAAATCAAGACGTGCTACCCTCGTTGGCTAGACGAGCCAAACGCTGGGTCTTCGAATCAGACTCCCATCCGGATGAAAGCGTACTAATCCCAAGATTTGCATCGCGACCTATCAACCTAGACCACTCCCATCCCATGGAAAATCCTACGCTCAACCTCTGAATATATTAGACAGTACTTAGCGCAAAAATTGGACTCAATATCCTTGCCTCGTTCATTCAGGATGAACATCACGATTCATCAAGTCCAAGAATCGTAACTAACAAATCCCAAAGATTTTCACAATCTTCGGACAAGCTCCTGATCATATCCCTTGCTAAGACTGTACAACAATTTAAGACTAAGGTAGCCTACCACGATTTCCCACCTGGAATCACCACCAAGTGTACACTGGCACAAATCACGCTTCCCTCACGCCTCAATTAGTCTTATACAATCCTTAGCGTCTGATATAATCCATCACAGATGAATTCAATCATCATGGAGTAGTCCTTGTATTCGAGTCGAAGTCTCGAAACAACATCCCATCCAGAATCTTGGATAACTCCTATCACAGGGAAACTCTAACCGCACTCTGATGATAACACGTAGTCATCGCTGGTAGAAATCCGTCCACCTACTAGATCAACACGTCTAGCAGTAACCCAAAGGTTAAAATCTATCTGCTCAGAGTACACACTCGTCAAGAAAATCCCTCCAAGACTGGTTCCCACAATATAATACTCGACCTATATCTCTGGCACACCAGACGATATCGAACCATAGATATCAAACCTGATATCTAATCCAAGTTCATGCCCTGTTGTGACTGCTACCAAATCCCTAGACTGAGTAGGGTCGTGCCCCATCACGTCTAGTCATGGTTATATTCCACAACGCTCGGCATATACTGGACCTGGCATCCTGATTAAAACCCAATCATCACAAGTATTGAAAGAGTAGGTGCCCGGTGAGCCAACTTGTGGCTAAGGGCTTTGATGACTCTTTGTATAAACAATCTTTTGTTTAATATAATTTACACTTTTATTAATGGCAATGACTTTATCTTTCTTCATATTGTTATATTGTGATATACTATTGTTGTTTTGATAAAGACCTTGAATATACTATAGTGTATGTAAGATGTGGTAGAACATGGAGATGTCTATCATGAAACACATCTTATAGTCACTGTGTATTCTAAACTGTTCCTAGTCGATTGAGCCGTCCGATAATAAGGATAAGGATCGCTCGAGTTTGAGACTAGCATTTGCGATGCAGAGTACCACGTTTCATTGGTAAGGAACATAGAGATGTTCGAAGCATGCAAATGGATATTCATACGATGAATGATCGAACTACCCTATCCGGACTTTCCAAGTGCTTATCACTTATCGAGTGGATAAAGTCCGCGGTTTTGGTTGTACACCATTAGTCCTTATTACTTGAAACATCATTGAGACTCTATATGCTAGTACTGTGCTTTGACTCGTTTACCGACTCTATTGGGGTCATCAGGTGTCGGGATTGGGTACAGTTACAACACATATAGGAGTCGATGCTTTGTTGTCAAAGATTCACCACATACTTGCGAGTGTGGATATCCTATGCGATCTGAGGAGATATTAGTGTGACGAATCTCTGGCCAGAGTACATGATGTGTTTTAAGAAATGGTTTCTTAGTAGCACATGCGATGTCACTATTTGATCTTCAAGATGTATTGCATAGTTATCGAATCTCGAACGACTCTCGATTTACCAATGGTTGTTGATTCAATCGGGATATATGGATGAAGGGACCGTACTGTACGCTAACCAAAATCTATTGGTTCTTGCAGGCACTATCAGTGATACCTAGGGAATCATGGGGCGATGTTGCTAGGCGCTCTTACCATGATTCGATGAGCAAGTCGGAAATTGTTGTTCCGAGTCACAAGGAGTTGTGAGCCCACGGCTAGCTGTATCCCTGAACCATTGAGGGTCACACAGAGTAATGGATTTTTAATCCCCGTTGAGATAGTTAAATTTAAAGAGTTAAATTTAATGAACAAAGAAGTTGGACTTCTTATTTAAGAGTAGAGGAGTAAGATTTCCTAAAATGACATATGGATGGGCATTTTTGGAAATCACTGAATTCGAATTCAAAAAAATTTATCTTGACTTTAAAAGGTGCAGAAATGGTTTCTGTGCACATTGGTGAAATCGGTTTATCAATCGGAGTCATGATGAATTTTATATTAATTTCTGAACATGCGGGCTTTGCTTGTCGGGCTTGAACTTATGACTAATGGGCCCTAAGCTGTTAGCGGCCTACATTATAAATAAGTTATTGCAGTACAGAAATTAGACACAACAGGTCACAAATTTTCGAAAACCCTAAGTATTTTCTCTAACAGTGGCCGCCCCCTCCCCTCTGCTCAGGAAAATCCAGCCTGTGAATTTTGAATTACAGTCTGGTTTAACGGATCAAATTCGTTAATTCTCTTCGTAGAAACTTCTGATAGATTTTCTAGTGCAATCTATCAGAGGGATTAAATATCCGTTCGTGGACCTGATTGAAGAACAGTTCGTCCATCAGTTCCAGGGATATACAACAAGAGCAGAGCAATCTGTTGGTGTCCATAATCTCGATTCGAGATTGGAGGTAAAAATTTATAATTGTTATTTAATTTTTACACACACAATTTAATCGTAAGGTTTTGATACCCATTATGGAATCGTTCCATATAAAATTTTTAAACTTTCGCTGCACCGGGTATCAATCCTGATTGATCTGATCGCCGCGTTCTCCAACAAGTATAAACCTAACAAAGGTCGGGCAGCCTACTATTCTAAGGAAACAACCTAGAACAAAGCTCAATGTTCTAAACCGAACAATATCCCCATGCCTTCGGATGAATCACCTCATCATTTGCACTAATTTAGTCAACTGACTAACTAGGTCAATCCTAGGAAAACGCCTAGACTAACCACAAGTCACACGGTTACAATCGACCCACTCAAACCCCATGAGTTACCACGGTTGAACACTAATCAACTAGAACCAAGCCAAACTTAGCAAAATCACTTGCAATCATTCACGATTTGCTGGATAAATAAAACATGTATCATTGCTTCAAGTTATGTACAATTATCTTTATTACAATCTCATGTAATACAATTACAGTATTCCAAAAATACAATGAAATTTACAAACGAACTTGAAATGATACAACCATAGTATGATGATTCATTTCAACTGAAATACTGTTTACAATTACAACAATGCAGTATTTAAATCATCGTACTCGTCTCCGTTTCTTGAGCATGAAGCTTCTAATCGACACACACATCGATACAAGCATACTCCCGACCAAGTCTCTCTACATGTCCTCCCGCAAAGAACTCCAGAGAAATGACACGTGATAGCTAACCAGCTATTCTCTGCATCAGTGCCTGTCAGTCGACCTCTTTTGCTCACGATCTACCGTCATCTTTCTTCTTGTAACCAAATCATGCTTTTGAACATGAAGTTTCCCGTATGCCTACCAAAAACATCGATACAGGCATACCGGCAAAACATGTTCCGCATGAGTTTAATGACCTTACGCTCAAAACCTGTCATGCCTTAGGCACTCGAGGCATTCCCTGGTAAAGGTCTATCTGACAATCTCTCCAACTACGACTGGAGAATATGCAGAGTAGTGTTATCATGGTAATGACTATACAAATGCAAACATCAAGTAAGTACCCACCAATCCTCTGCCACTTCCTCTAACATCCATTACTCGATCCAAAGCTAGGATCCACATGAGTAGAAATCTCGAAAGCTTGGACACGATCCATCGCTCCTGTCCGCACTTGCTGGAATCCCATAAGCCAAATCTTTAGAAATCCTGCCGATGATGATAGTCTTTGGGAAAACTAATTGCCGCATCATCACCTCTTCCAGGGTCTCATCCATCCTACAAGGATTACCCAAAGTCTTAATACTATATCCCAAATCTCTTGCATGCATGCTCTGATACCAATAAATGTAGCGACCCAACCCGGATCCGCTACCTAATCAGAGTTAAGAGCATAATTAAGCATGCATTAAATAAATCGCTGCGGAAGACTTAAATAAAAGTAGACCGGCAGAATACAACCGTTTAAAAAAATTCGATTATACAACCCAATCGAATAAATAAGCCTAAAGGGCAAAAACCTACAGCTAATCCTGCTGTCTTCACAGGTCACTGCTACTCCAAGCTCCTGCTGCTCAATCCTGCACCTACATCTGCCCCGTCGAATGGGGTGTCCAGATAAACAGAAAATACTGGACGTGTGCTCTAAGCTCAATACGAAAGAACGGGTAAAACATACAAATATGATGCATGCACATGACAGGGTATCCATATATGGGATAACTGTATACAACTGCTCAGTAATGGCGCCTAGGACATTAGTGGTACAACCCGAGGAGAAAACCCTGTGTACACTGCTCATTCGTAATGAACGTAGACCGTGTCTTCCAGATGCCAGTGCCGGCTAACCTTTCGGTCGCGAGGCGCTCGACATCAACCGTCCGAACAGGGCTGAGCTGCCCTACATGACTCATCTCAAAAATGGACAGACACAATATGATATGCACATGCTGCATAATAATATGACACACAAATGCAACATATAAGCATGAAAAACCCGCTGACTATCTCAGTCGGTATTTACGTACCTTATTGCAGGCAGTTCCTAGCAGTCCCACTCTAGGTTCCAAACCTATCATCAACTCTGCAATGCAAATACTCATGCATCATTAATTAAGCTATAAAAGTTTTAACTAAGCTATTGCATTTTTCTAAATAATTTAAGGAGACCATAGCTATACTTGCGTCCGTCGTCAGCCCACTGATGACGATTGCCTCAAACTTAGGCACAGCTCCGCTTCGACACCGTGATCGCTCCGCTACTTCTGGATTCCCAATAGGACGCCTAGAACTCCCTAGATCTGACTAGAAAGGCTAAGAAACGAGAGAGAAGAGAGGAGAGGTGCGAGTTGAAATGAAGCCTCAGATCCCATATTTATAGACACGGAATGGAATGTCCTTTCTTCATCGTTGCGTCCGTTCTCGATCGTTGCATCCATTCTCCCCATCGTTGCGTCTGATGTCCCATCACGTGCGTAAGCAATGACGTCATCTTGCTAACGTCACAGATGACATCAGTAGGCCAGAACGTTGCTTCCGATCCATGAACGTTGCTTCCGTTCCTGGTCACCCTTCGGGCCTTTTCCGATCATTCTGAATCCATTTCTGAAGTCGGTTAATCCAACAGAACTCCCTTAATCATGTATTAATAATTTAAAAACATGATCACACGATTAATATAGTCATTAATCGTTAATTACGGATACGGGTCACTACACAGCATGTGGTTAGAAGAAATGTCATTTACAAGACATAATGACATCAAGTATCATAATGAACAACATGATTATCGAAGACGAACGTGACCTCAGTGAACCCATTCAAGATGCGAGAGAAACACCAACTCCGGACGTAAAAATGATTGTTAATGATAATTTAAAATTTCAAGAATTTCTCAGTCGATACAAAAGAATAAAAAATGAAAATGCTCACTTCGCACTACGAAATGTTTTAATTGATCATTTGTAAGATGAATATAGTCATTCAAATGTTTGAATTTGTACTCGTAGTGTATCCGCATTATGTTTGGATTTTTATTCGCAATAAAATTTTTGTTATATAAAAAAATATTAATTATATATATTGATAAGTTTTTAAAAAGATATTAAATAAAGGATAAGAATTAATATATTTAAATAAAATAAATATTTCGAAAATACTCCTATCGGAGTAAGATTTCAAGGAAATGGGTTGGAGATGTATGTAGTATTTCGTGCAGAAATTACACCATTTTAATGCAAAACTTGCATCAAAATAAAGTTTGTGATTGAAGATGGCCTAAATTTGTAATTGTAATCGTAATTATGTTATTATTTTTTTTTATAAACTTTTTCATTCAAATTACTTTGTCATTCAATCTAACATATATATATTTATATTATTTTATATTTTTATTATATTAATATTATATTATATTATATTATATTATATTATATTATATTATATTATATTATATTATATTATATTTATACTTATATTTATTTATATATTATATATTTTATTTTATTTTATTCTATACAACCTATAAAAATATATAAATATATTTATTTATTTTACATATAAATATATCACTTTCAATTGTGAATTTATTATTGTACCCTTTATTCACTTCATATCATGTGTAATGAACACTTGATCTTCTTCTTTTTAATACAACATTAATTTAAATATTATCTAAATTTCTTATTCATATTTTAAAATTTTGGTCTCGTAACTTGTGAGACGGGCTCATTGATCTTTATACGTGAGACATATCAAACCTATCCTTATTTACAAATATTTTCTAAATTTCTTACTCATATTTTCAAAAGTTGGTCTCTTAGCTTGTGAGACGGGCTCATGAATCTTTATCCGTGATACGGATCAAACCCACCCTTATTTACAATAAAGAGTTATACATGTGGCATAAAAAGGAATACATTATCTTTGTGACTCAATTTGAAGACCTATCTCACAAAATTTACCTGTGAGACCGTCTCACAATAGTTTTATATATTTTCAATGGTTAATTATCCACGTGTAACGCATGTTCACTTTCCTAATTTTACATTTTTTTAAATATAAATATATCACTTTGAATCAAGAAATTCCTCTTGTACCCTTTATTTTCTTCATATTATGTGTTAATAAAACTTGTCATCATCTTCTTTGTTACTCCACCATTAATTTAAATATATATTATCTAAATTCTTACTCATGTTTTCAATGATTAATTATTTAAGTGCAACGTACGTCACTTTTCTAGTTTACTTAAATATTCCACTGGACACAATTTCTCATTCTCAGTTGTTTAAGATCTCATAATCTTTGTCTTTTTGCTTTCAATAATGCCATTTTCTTGATATATAGCAATAATGTAGGAACCAACTCCTCTTTAATTAAATTCTCACAAAGATCATCGAAGAACATAACTTCCAACAAATATAAAGTTTGGTAGTTCAACAGTTTCTTGATCCATTTCACTGCCTATATATAGATTTCATTATTTTGCAATTAAGAGACCATAAACTCGAAAATGTACACATACAAAGCAATGTTTGCTCTCTTTTTATGTTCTATCTTGACTTCCACATGTAAGTTCAGTAAAGATTTCTAGTTAATTCCAAATACTTGTTTTTTTAAAAAAATTATTCTACATTTTTCTGTTCACTTTTTTTCCTTTACAGATGCATCGAACATTTCGAGCATGATCGGCATAAACTACGGTCGATTGGGGACGAATCTCCCTTCTGCATATGAATCGATCAAGTTGCTCCAATCAATGAACGTGGGACGTATTAAACTCTATGATGCGAACCCAGAAGTCCTAAAGCTCTTATCCGGGACCAAACTTCATGTTTCGATCATGGTCACAAATGAACAAATCTCGGGCATCGCCTCGAGCCAAGCCAAGGCAGAAAACTGGGTTCAGGAGAGCGTCTTGGCCTACTACCCGAACACGCGAATCCGGTTCATACTTGTTGGAAACGAAGTTCTAAGCACCAAGGATCGGAAAATGTGGCTCGATCTCGTGCCGGCCATGAGAAATATCAAGAAATCTTTGAAGGGACATGATATCCACAACATAAAAGTTGGGACTCCATTGGCTATGGATACATTGGAGTCTACTTTCCCACCTTCAAGTGGCAAATTCAGATCCGATATTCCGAGCCAAGTTATAATACCATTGCTAAAATTCTTGAATGGGACTAAATCATTTTTCTTCTTAGATGTTTACCCTTATTTCCCATGGTCTTCAAACCCCACAAACACCAGTCTTGATTATGCATTGATTGAGGGTGGAAATGTGACATACGTGGACTCGAAAACCGGCCTCGTTTATACGAATCTTCTCGACCAAATGCTGGACTCTGTCGTATTCGCGATGAGGAAATTCGGGTTCGACAACATCATGATGGCGGTATCAGAGACAGGGTGGCCTAATGCAGGGGATATTGATCAAGTGGGCGCGAACACGTACAACGCAGCAACTTATAACCGGAATTTGGTGAAGAAAATGACTGCCGATCCACCGCTTGGGACACCTGCTAAGCCCAGGTTCGTGATTCCGACCTTTATTTTCTCCTTGTATGATGAGGATCTGAAGCCAGGCCCGGGAACTGAAAGACACTGGGGATTACTACATCCCAATGGGCAGCCCATTTATGAGGTAACTAGTTCACAGACGGCACTATTACACGAAAAAAAAATCCTCACGAATTGCATTTAAAATTAAAAAAAACTATCCTAAATATATCTTTAAAAGATTTTTTATTAATTAAGTTTAGAAAAAATCTGGTAATTTCAAATACAATTTGTAACCCAATTTTTACGTATAGTTATACATATAAAGTTTTCTACTAAAAGGTTCAACTCTCATCACATCACAATTCTTGGAATTCCTGTAGATAGACTTAACAGGGAAGCACCCCGAAAACGAGCGCACCGGTTTGTCATCAGCGCCGTCGAATAACAACCCATACAAAGGCAAAATATGGTGCGTGGTGGCAAGCCAGATGAATATTACGAACTTGGAGACGGCATTGGATTTCGCTTGCAGCCAGGGCAACGGCACCTGCGATGCACTTGCACCTGGCAAAGCATGCTATGAGCCAGTATCAGTTACCGCACACGCTAGCTTCGCATTTAGCTCATACTGGTCTAAGTTCAGGAGTTCTGGTGCATCTTGCTACTTCAATGGTCTTGCTGTGCAAACCATCACTGATCCAAGTAACTTTCAAAAATTTCTTTTCTAGTATATATTTTTTTTCTCTATATATGTTTTTTTGCATTAGAATGGAGTTACTTCACTTTATGTATAAAATGTATATAAAATTTAAAACTGGATAGAGTTTATTTTTTTAAAAAAAAATAAATTCTTTTCATCTTTCTTTCTAGAAATTAAGTATCTGAAAATTTTGGTATTTTCAAACAGGTCATGGATCTTGCCAATTCCCAAGCGTGTCGCTCTGAGGATATAGACACGGTGACAACTTAAGTGGCGTTATTCAGTTCTCGCCTACATTTTATTTCTTTTTCTCATAATAATTTTTAGAATGGTTTATATTTCAAATGTAACCTCGAGTTGATACATTATATATTTACTAGTATTTCGTTGCACGTATTGCATGTTCGTACAGTCCGTTATTTTTAACGAAAACAAAACAATAAAAATAAATTGTAAAATTTTAAAAATACAATTAAATTAGCGTTTTCCTAAACAAATAATCACAAAATGCAAGATATATCAATTTAACAAAGTGAGTGGTATTTTTGTAAATAAAAAAATAGCAAAGAACACAAAATAAGTGTCATTTTGATAAATAATAAAATATTTAATGGCTAAAAAATAGGAAGCCACTTCAAATGACTAATTTGCCTAATAATTTTGGTTTTATTAAAAATTAAGTTAGGAAATAATATTAATTTCAAATTAAGTTTCACCAATTAATTGAAAATTAGTTAATTAGAATATATCTACTATAATAAAATAGTAAAATATACAATTGATTACTTGAATTTTGTTAGCAGATGGGACATTCGAATTATATGCATAACAATTAGCTCTTGGGACTGTCTCACTCTTTCTGAACCATTCACTCTTTCTGAACCATTTTACTCGTCCGCGTCTCTCTCACTTCAATCTGCCGTCCTCCCTGAATTTCACTACATACATGCATAGCAGCATTTCGGTTTCAAACACACTAAGAAATAAGTGTTGTATACATATTCATAGCTATAATCTGAAATTAATGGAGCTGCTATAAAGGATTTACAAATCCTTGGCAACAGAGATCAATGGCTGAGGACCATGATCTGTATCCAATCATAACAAACTTCAAGGGTTGTTATGTAAACTATTCGCCAGTTTTTGAATTCAAACACGACTTTAATGATGAACGCTAATTAATTGTCATCCGAACAACATGGTGTCGCATGGGTATTTTGGGCACGAGAGAGAGATGATGATCAATACGACAGGAGTATCGGGACAGGTTTATTCTTATCACCACTTGAGACCACCAACCCTTTGCTGTTTGTAATTATTGTCTCCTGGGAGAAGTTTTACAAATCGGCGTCCTGAATGGACCCCCCCAACATCTATCTCTACTCTGCAAAGGAGTTTCCAATTCGAGATCATGCTGTGAGCTGTGGGTTAGAATTCTATATTGCCTTTACCTGTCTTTGATTTGCAATACATCCGATGCGTTGGTGTGCTGGAGTTCATCGGATATAATCATGCGCCTGGTTATCGCCTCCATAGCTTATCGAAATATATCCACAATGCGCTAAAAGGTTTTCTCATCTCCTATCCTCTATGATATATATGATCCATCTAAGTTTATACTTTAACACACCACTCGGCACTTAGGTTGGTGCTTAAAGAATTGTTTAACACATGCATATAAAAGTACTAGATAACCAGATAATTGTGTTTTTCAGATGTTTTAAGTGTTGTATGCGGTGCTTTACGGAAATAAATTTAGACAAATTATGCACAAGTGATGTACACTTGTGCGTTGTCACATGACAAAAGATTCATTAGAAAATATATAGAGTTTACACACACAAAGAATACTAGTGAATAATCAATACGCTAACT
This sequence comes from Henckelia pumila, assembly GCF_033568475.1. Lineage (NCBI taxonomy): Eukaryota > Viridiplantae > Streptophyta > Magnoliopsida > Lamiales > Gesneriaceae > Henckelia > Henckelia pumila. The sequence continues at coordinate 42,442,734 of NC_133120.1, forward strand.
CCCTTAACACATTAAGAGCGCAAATTGCATCCTAAATTTATATCAACAAAAATAATCAAATAACCACATATGCAAAGAACCACAACGAACATCTCTTCAAACAACACTTTGAACAAGTGTTTGTCTTTGAGCGTCTTCACTACTTCACCACAACACAACTAAAACAACCTTTTATCTTATTTTTATACATTAATATTCTGAACATTTTGGTAATTTTCTAACAGGTCATGGATCTTGCCAATTCCGAAGTTGTCGCTATGAGAATATAGACCCGGTGACAATTTGAGTAGCATTATTTAGTTCTCTCCTAAATTTTTCTTCATTTCTGATAATAATTATTGATGGTTCATATTTCAAATGTAACCTCGAGTTGATATGTTATTATATATTTATGTACAATTACTTGAATTATGTTTTAACGTATCGAATGTTTAAAATTGCATTGTCGACCTCGATTCGACCTAGCTATTATCGTGGTCGGCACCGATGGCAATAATAATAATAATAATAATAATTGAATCAAATTTTAATATTTGGTTTGTTCTCAAATATTTGCTCCGCCTCGTGTTGATTCGGTTTACATTACATGGAATAGTTATTGGGATATACTACCAGTCTCAAACTTGAGATCATATTATCCGGAATTGGGATAATAGATGCCAACAGGTCATCTATCACCTGGTCCGGTCGATGTCATCCTCTCGATACTATCCAAAGTGTAAATCTAACGGTCATTTAGTTTTTGTTTTTTTTTTCATGTAAGATCTTCATATTTCTAGGACATAAATTAAATGACACATTTAATGACCGCTAAAAAGTGCGTGGCATTCAGATATAAGAATTTGTAGTTAATTTTTAACAATTGGTTTTGTTAATTATCTAAGGAGTAATTGATTCGACACGTTTATCTTTTAAATTCGTGTAAGAGTTGGTGTTGTTTATGGTATTGGCAATACCAAGAACAATATGCAGCAAAAATATAAAAACACGAATAAACAACTAAATAAATAATACTTAGAGATATCAGTTTACAAAATCAATACTAGTGATTATTTTATGAAAAAAAAATTTCTTAACAAGTTGAGAAAATAAAATTGCATCCTAAAATTACCAGATTAATAAAATCAGCCGATTCAATTTCATGTGCCAAAACTAGAGCAACAAAAACCAATCTTCCAACAACACATTTGTACGATGTTGTATTCAATGACTCCAACACGCAAGGCCGCATGGTTAAATCAACCAAGAATGGATACAAAAATTCTTCAAAAATGTCAATGAGTATGTAGTATCATCTAGGGTCAACTCTGTTGGTACAAGACCGACTCCAAGGGAAGGTACCCTAAAAGTGTGCCTAGGGCCTCCCATTTTGTGGGGCCTCTAATTTTTTTTTATTTAGTTTTTCTATTTAAAATCTTGGAAAAGTCTCTTAATTATATGTTGTTGAATATTTGCACCGGTTATTTTATTTGTATTTTTGCTTCTCCTTTCTTTGCGTAAAAAAACTTTTTCTTCCTAAAAAAAACTCTTTCCTTTCGATAAGTTGCTCTACTCAAGTGAGTTAAGTTGCTCAAACTGGTTCAACTATAATTTAGTTTTTTATTGAATTAATTTTTTTTTGTATGTTTGTGTGTTGTGGTTGATATTTATTTTAATTGATTTGGTTATTGGACTTTGGTCTCCGAAATTCTAAAATATTTTTGTAATTCGCTTATTAATCGGCTCTTAGACTCATTTAGTTTATATATATCATTTCTTATCATTTAATAAATTTGCTTATTATATTAGTTTATTAAATTAAATTAGATTTAGGTAATAATTATGTGCATTTAATTATCAGCTCGTATTTAATATATTTTTATTTAATATAGAAATCTATATAAGGCTTTTCCTTAAAATTTAGCCTAGGGCCTCCAATTTTGTGGAGACGATCCTGGTTGGGTACATCCACACACTCGTCAGGATCACCGTAGCATAAGTCCCTATCATCATAAGATTCTTTAATTAGAGTCCTACACAGTAACAAAATAAAGTCCATTAATTAGGAAATAACTGATTTTAACCAAAAGAATCAGATCTATTTAATTAAAGATAATTAAAAAAATATAAAGGAAAAACTTATAAACTAAGTTCCAGGGATGATGTGTATCATGAGAGACACAATTTTGAATTATACTAAGTGCTATGAATTGTGTAGATAGATGACTAGACGAAGAGGAAGCACAACCCTATGTTTATATTACTCTGGAAGCTTTTCATGTTTCAGAGGGTAACTGAGAGTTTTTCTTGCTTCAGATGGTTATTCAGGGGGAGGCTACCTCAGTCTGGTGTTTTGCAACAGTCACAGTAGGAGTATAATTATTTTTGGATTCTATCGTAAAGATTTAATTGATACTGAGATTTAGTATCCAAGGAAATTATTTATCGTTTGACTTCGTCAGAGATATAGATTAAGGATTTTCTGCTGTCAGAATTAGTTTTGGAAGGAATTTTCCTTGACAAGTGATCGTTCTGAGCAGATAATGTTTTGTTCTGATAATGTGGTATTACTAGACAGATAGATCTAGTAAGTGAAAGGATTTCTACCAGTAGTTATTCAGAGTATCGTCTGAATTCATCAGAGATACAGTGTGACATTCCTTTGGGACAAGGAAGATTCAGGTTATCAGACTTAGGAAAATCTGCTTTAGTCTTTGTATGTTTTGGTATCATCTTGTGTGGACATAAACAGTGGTAGTACGTCCAGATTGGTACGGAACTGGTGCCAGTAACTACCTTTAACTATCGTATGACTCTGTCAAAAATTAGAATGATGAGTTCAGTGCAAATGATGTAATTCCAAGTGTTAGGAATTAGCGGACTTATGGCAACGAGATCAAAGTTGTTTCTTTTACAGATGTTGTAACTCAATACTGGGGGAGATGATTGCTTCTTTTATGGAAAGAGAATTTTTGGAATGAACAATTGTTTGGTTATTAGAAATTGTTAACTCAGTTTTCAGAGACTGAACTGAGCAATTGTTAATCGTTGGGAAAAATTGATAGGATGAGTACAGTACTTTGGTATTCAGTCCTCAAGAATGTTTCTGCAGTATTTATGGGATTTAATTGTCAGAATTTAATCTAGCAAGTGTTTGAATTTCAATGGGTACTAACAAGAAAACATCAAGTGTTTAGACATGGAAAAAAGACAGCAGCTGAGATCTAAAGTTACGAGGTCTAGCGAGATTGTTGTCACTGATTTTTCAGGATGTCTATTGGATGCGTTAGACCATTGATGAATATAAGATTGAATCATGGGTTAGTTATATTGTCTTGATTTGAGGACTTCACAAGGGAGGGATGAAACAGTTTTGTTCATCTAGTAGCGCAAGTAAGAATTCAGCAAGAAATTATTATTATCCGTAACAGGATAATCAGTATTATGGTTTTGAGCATTATCTCAAGTTATGCGATAGATGTCAATATTCGACCCATATTATTAGAACCAGGAATTTTATTAATACAATGAAACGCCTCACTGTATCAAGACGGATCTTTTCAGCGTGCTTATGTCCTCACTCACACGCACCCTGGAAAACATCCCAGGGGGTCACCCATCCTATAATTGCCCCAAGTCAAGCACGCTTAACTTTGGAGTTCTTATGTGATGAGCTTCTGAAAAGAAGATGCACCTTCTTCATATGATTAGTACATATGAAATCTTTTAAACCCTCCTCAACCATGTAGTCCCATACCTACACAGTCTCAGAATCCCTCTCATTCCGGCACGGGATCGGTTCATTCATGTCTCCCTCTGCCTAGAAGCCTACCAGGAGCCGCTCATTGTTCGTGCAACCTCTTGGCACCGGCGATCACTCCCTGCATCTTCAGCCCCGGGCGTCACATACAATTTTGAGTCAATAGAATAAATATTGATATTTTCAAGAAGAAAACCTGATGGGTTCAGGAAATCAGGAATTGTGGACAACGACATTGTCACATCTGTTGTGACAAAGTGTTGGTCATTAGTACGAGAATTCTTTTGGTGTATCAATATGTTTCTTGATATTGGGTGTGTCAATAGATTTAGATTGAACATCGACAACCTAAAAGTATCATAGTTATCGATTCATGAGTGGAAATGAGAGTTATCATGATGGACTTTGTGACCATTTGCCGGTATTCTCGAGGAATTATGATGTTATCTGGGTTGTGGTGGATCGACTCACCAAGTCAGCACACTTCATTCCATATAACCGAGATTATACTTTCGATCGGATGGCTTATTTGTACATTCAGAAGATTGTAAGATTCCATGGAGTACCTGTAAGTATTGTCAATGATAGAGACCCCAGGTTTACTTCTAGATTCTGGGGGAGTTTTCAGAGCGCTATGGGTACTACTCTAAGCTTGAGTACTGCTTATCACCCAGATACTGACGTGCAGTCAGAGCGCACGATCCGTACTCTTGAAGATATGTTACGAGTGTGTTCTATAGATTTTGGTCAATCTTGGCAAGATCGGTTGCCACTGATTGAATTCACGTACAACAGCAGTTATCATCGCAGTATTGGTACGACACCATTTGAGGCGTTGTACAGACGATGATGTCGTACTTCAAATTTCTAGGAAGAAGTGGGGGAGCGACATGTAGAAAGACCAGAATTAGTTCAACAGACTGCAGATATAGTTAACCAGATCAAGAAGTGTATCAAAATTGCACAGGATTGTCAGGCCAGTTATACGAATAATAAGCGTAAACCTTTGCAGTTTGAGGTGGGCGAGAAAGTATTCTTATGGGTTTCACTTTTTCGTACGATTTTGAGATTTTTTCTCAAAGGAAAACTATCTCCAAGGTTCATTGGTCTATCTGAGATTTTGGGAAGTGTTGGAGATTTGGTTTACATATTAGCTTTGCCGCCGTACTTGTCTAGTATCCACGATATGTTCCTTGTATCACTGTTACGTCGGTATATGGCGGAGGAGTCCCATATCTTATATCCATCTGAGATACAATTGGATACAAATTTAACATATGTGGAAAAACCATTGCGAATTCTAGATCAGAAAGAAAAGATTTTGTGTAACAAGGTGATTCCTCTTGTTTTAGCTCAGTGGCAGCATCGAAGCGCTAAGGAAGTCACTCGGGAATTTGAGAGTCGCATGCGTTCAGATTACTTGGAATTTTTCTGATTGTTTGGTATTTCAGTTGTATCTTGTAAAATAATTTGAAGTTCTAAGCGGATTTCTATTTCAAGTTATGTCAGTACTTAAGATGAAATTTCGAGGAAGAAATATCTTAAGTTGGGGGAGAATGTAGTAGCTCGGTTCGATTTTACAAGATTAAGAACCTAAATGTGATTAAGGAATTGATTGAGGGACTAAATTGCAAAATGTACTTGGACAGGATCGGACCGTCCGTTCTAGGATCAGAGCGCCCGATGGTTAGGCCATGCATTTGTTGAGGTGTCAAGTTGGAGCTGACACGTGGAGGAGATCGGAGCGTCCGATCAGTTGTCAAGACAGGTTTTAACAGGATCATGACACATGGAAATAACGTGCACATCGGACCGTCCATTCCTGATATCGGAGCGTCCGATCTGTGTCTATAATTAGGGGAGGATTTGGCTTATTTTCAAACATTCAGAAACCTCTCCTCTCCCATAATGGCTCTATTTTAAGGGCTTCAAGACACTTTATTTAAGAGTTGGAGTAAGTAGTAGTATTTTTATAGTTAGCGGATAGTGTCTGTAGTAGTAGCTAAGCAGCGAAGCTTTGGCGAGGTGTCCAGGGGTCGTAGCAGGGCTGTGCCAAAGCTCTGAGGCATTTGACATCAGTGAGCTGACGACAGATGAAAGTATAACTCTGGCTCCTTATAGTAGATATAGAGTATGCTATAGTTTAATTAAGGCTTTTAGAACATGATATATGATGTTTGTATTGTTAGATAATGCATGATTATTATGAATTGTAGTGCTGCATGGTATGCTTGGAACCTAAATGGGAGCTTCTAGGATCTGCCTTAGAAGGTACGAAAGTAATGTTCGAGATACTCTGACTGAGTATGCATGTATTATATGTTGCATTGTTTGTATGGCATGATTTTATCTGCATATATTATGTCACGTTATTATGCTTCATACATGACCATATTGAGCCTGTATTCTTGAGATAGTCAGTAGTAGGGTGCTCACCCTACATGTAGTGGATGGTTGGAGATGCGAACTCGTGATCATGTCACCATTATCCACTGGGCATAGGATCCACCTCCTGATGCGACGGCGCAACGTGCTATATACCCTGGGCCTGGTCTTTGAGCTTTTTTCTTGACCCGAGTATCTTGGTATCCAGTACACTTGCATACATGCACATATAATATTGTATACTCATACTATATGCTGAGCATTTTATGCTTACATCCTCGTCTTATTTTCTGGACACCCTATTTGATGGGGCAGTTGCAGGTAGTTCTCCTGAAGATTTGGAGATTATGTGGTGACCAAGGAAGGATAGCAGGGTCAACCACTAGGTTTTACCTTTTTGGTATTAAGTTATTTATTTAATTTGAGTTTCTGCAGTATATCTCTGATTATGATTAACAACTTTTTAATTACATGCTTAAGCTTCTAATTAGTAGGTGATTTCGGGATGGGTCACTATACTAACGGTCATTCCAAGAGGACTATTCGGACATTAAAGGATATGCTGAGGACTTCAGTGATGGATTTTGGGTTATCCTGGCATGAGCACTCGCCGATGATAGAGTTATCTTAGAACAATAGCTATCATCATAGTATTGGCATGACATCATTTGAGGCTCTTTATGGTGGCCGTTGTCGGACACCATTATTCCTGTACGAGGTAGGGGAATGACAAATTGAAGGATCGGAATTGGTCCATCATATCGTATACAAGGTTGAGTTGATCAAGACCGCACAAGATAGACATGCCAATTATGCCAACACCAAGCGTAGACCACTGCATTTTGAGGCGGGAAAACATGTTTTCCTACGTGTATCGCCTTTCCGAAAGGTGATGAGATTCGGTCTGAAGGGCAAGTTTGCGCCTAGATTCATTGGTCTGTTCGAGATACGAAAGAAGTTTGGAGATGTGGCATACCGTTTGGAGTAACCACTGTATCTCTCTAGCATTCAAAATTTTTTTTATGTATCATTGCTCCGTGAGTATATTGTAGATGAGTTGCACATTCTGCATCCGACAGAGGTCCAGATAGAACACGATTTGTCGTATGTGGAGAGACCTCTTAGGATTCTTGACAAGAAGGACAAGGTATGTAACGCCCCAAATTTATTTTAATTGAGTTTATTTGAGATAATAGGAGATTACAGAGTACAAGAGCCGACTTGATTTTGATCAGGGTCTATTTTGCAATTTTTGGAATTTTCAGGGACTAAATTGTAAATTTTAAGTTTAATATATTATCTTGTCTTGTTGACTATTCTCCTCTCATTCATCACCTTCCTCCATCGGTTCCCCTCCATTGTTGTGCCTCATAGCTTCTCTCAAGCTTTCAGATTTCAGTCCGAGCTCGATCCGTCCATTAGAATTTATTTCTGAAGGAAGATTAGCGATCACAGCAGCGAGAGCTTTGTTCTATCGTAAGTTTTTCTTCGATCAGCTAGACTTCTATTTTTCAGTTTTTAGAATCGATTGAGTTTCGATTATGTTGTTCTTGAACGAGTTCTTATCGTTTATTCTCAGTCGATTTTGAAATAGAGCGTCGTTCGGATTTGTTATGATTTTTGGAAGCATTTTCAAAAAAGTGGATTTTGAGATGTGTTGGATTTGAGTTGTTATTGTTGTGTTAGCATTGATTTGAGCTGTTTGAAATGCTTTACTGTTGTATGTGTTTCCGGTTTGAACAGTTTATAGTCGTTATGCCGCTAGTTTGAGTTTTGATATTTTGAACCATTTGAATCATAGAACTTTGGCAAATGGTTTTGTTCGTCGTTGTTGATCATCTTTTTCCTATGTACAGGTTCGTTTGAAGTTGTCGAGCCAAGAGCTAGCAGCAGTCGATTGTCGAAGAGTTGGACGAAGAACGGTAAAGAGATTACCTTGAGCTGTTGTTGTAGTTAGGTTGTATAGTTTCTGATATAACCTTTTATTGTAGCTTATCCAGAGTTGGAGATATTCGTATTAAAAGGTACAAGAAGACATCGTTTAGCGGGATAGCATACTCGAGACAGTTGGTTATTGAGTTTCCCTTAAATCACGTACTTGCATCAATACTTGTTCTAGAATGTGGAACGTGTATTTTGTTGTTTGAGATTTTGTTTTATGGCTTAATTCTTTATGTTTCTTATGCATTCATCTTGATCCACCCCTTTGATTTTGCAGGCAGAGCGGCCCTTTTGTTTAGACGTTTTGGGGGCTATACTGCGAGTGACCTGGGTTGTATAAGTTCACCTAGTGTCAGCATACTCCTTATAGTGGCACCAAAGTCTAGGGGATTGGGATAAGTCGCACCACCTCGATTGGGAGAGTCGATGAGTCGTTACGTGATCTCATCCTCGGGATCCCAAAAGAATAGCAGCAATCCCTTGTTTATCATAGTTGATATCCCGATTTTAAATACATGCATTTCATTCGTATTGATATTGAATATGTTGTTGTCTTGAAAGCATGTGGTTGTTATTTTAATTGTTATTTCATGTTATGTTGCTTTTACTGGGAATATCACTCTCACCGGAGTTATCCGGCTGTTGCTTTGTTTTGTATGTGTACTTGGCAACAGGTGGGGCAGGATCATGTCAGCGAAGACCTGGTTAGCATCAAGAGTGAGAGATAGAAGTGGGAATCAGTTTAGAAGTCGTATCAGCATGTCTATCTGGTTTATATTGGAACATGTTTAGAACTCAAACTTCTTTTATTTGTTGTATCGTTTATGCGAGTATTGAGGTTTGTATGTTGTCGTTGCATGTATTATGAAACTTGTTATGCATTGAATGTATTGGACTTGAGGTTTGGAAAGTTTTTCTGCTGTTTTTATTTTTCTGTACTGTCATCGCTCGATCGGTAGAGTTTGACCGATCGAGCGATGGACTTTGTGCCAAGTCTCTGTTTTGTATTTTGCATGCCCGCTTGATCGGTTGAACTTTACCGATTGAGCGGTGCTGGTGTTTCAGCCGAGCAGAAAGTTTGCAAAGTTTTTCTCGCTCGATCGGTTGAATCTTACCGATCGAGCGAGGCACTATTATTTTAATAAAAAATTTCTTTTGTCAATTTTAATCTTGGATCTTGTATGGTTAATCATTGTTTAATCCAAGATTAGATGTTTAGAACCGAGGTCTCACATTAAGTGGTATCAAAGCGATAAGTTATTGGTTGAACTAGAGTGAGCGGGGAAGTTCGAGTCTGCTTGAATTGGCTCCTCGCATGTGATTGAGTTATTTGTTTGATTATTTAAATTACATACGAGAATGCTTTATTATTTGAGAATTATTTGAATTAAATGATTATGTGATTTAATTTATAAAGCATGGACTACTTGAGATATAACTGTTTTTGTTTATCGACTTGTATCCGAAGTTTTGAGAGGTTGAAAGGGCATCGATTGTAGCGATTGAGATATCTTGCATCCTAACCTTTGATTATCAGATGGGTCCTTGTCGAGTAATTAACAAAAACCCACCGCCAGTTACTCCTCCGAATGAGCAAGCTAGTACTGAAACTGATCAGATGGATGCCACAGAAATGCCTATGGAAACCTTTCTGAAGAGGTTTCAGTTGTTTAACCCGCCTTTGTTGCAGTGTACAGAGAATCCAGTTGAATGTGAGAGTTTGTTAGACGATATTGATCAGTTGTTCGATTCCATTGATTATACACATGACCGCCGAACCAGGTTAGTCATTCATCAGCTTCGTGGTGTTGCTAAAAACTGGTGGATCACGACAAAGAGAGCCATGGAGAATCGTGGTACAGTCATTACTTGGACACTTTTAAAATCTGAGTTTTATAAGCGATTTTTCCCAATTTTGTACCGAAAGGATAAGGGAGCCGAGTTTGCCAATCTGAGACAAGGAAACTTGAACATCGAGGAGTATGTAGCCAAGTTTTATAGTTTGCTGAGATTTGCACCACACATTGCCGACAATGAAGAAGCAAAAGCCAATCAGTTCATTAATGGTTTGTACCCCGACATCTTCATGTTGGTAAACACTGCTAGGCCTGATAACTTTGCCGATGCCATGAATCATGCAAATGGAGCTGAAGCAGGTTTGTAGAGACAGAGAGGAAATCAGATGGTACCTCAGCAGCAGAGACAGTCTTAGAATCAACAATCTCAGTATCAGAATCAGCCACCACAGTATCAGAACCAACCACAGAGGTATGAAGGAGGAAGCGGTGGGGGTAACAGAAAGGATAACTTCAGAGCCAAAGGGAAACAATTCTTCTAGCTCCAGCGGCTCCAAGCAGTTTGGTTCAGGACAGAGTTCTGGTTTTCCATCTTCTTTTTTGTAACAAGTGTGTGGGTAGACATGCCCAAGAGCAGTGTCTAGGAGTCTTTGGGAACTGAAATATCTGTCAATAGTCGGGACACTTTGCTAAGGTGTGCCCTGAGCGAGGTAAAGATCGAGCTCAGAATGGGAGTTATTCTAGACATGCAGCTCAGCCTGAGAGGCAAACTTCTACGGTTCACTCTTTCTAGCCTCAGCAGCAGAACAAACAGAGAGGTAACCCGAATGTGAACCAGCCTCCGAGACAACAAGCATGAGTATTTGCTCTGACTGAGGATCAGGATCAGGCAGCACCTGACAATGTTATAGCAGGTAACAGTTTGATTTTCGGTTATCCTGCTCATGTATTGATAAATACAGGTGATTCTTATTCCTTTATCTCTTAAAAATTTGTGTTGATGCATGCTTTTCATACTAAGCTTTTGCCTACTGTAGTAGCTGTTACTTCACCTTTGGGTGGAGGAATTGTTTCTGTCAGATTAGTCAGGAACTGTGAACTTCGTTTCGAGGAAAATTTGTTAAAATTCGACTGTATTGTACTTGGGCTGTTAGATGTTGACTGTATTGTTGGTATAGATGCTTTAACCAAGTACAGGGCAACCGTCGATTGTTTTCAAAAGGTTGTCAGTTTCAGACCTCAAATGGCAGACGAGTGAAAATTCATTGGTAAGGGTTCTCGATCTAGTATTCCTTTGATTTCTGTGTTATCGATGACTCGTTTGTTACAGAGAGGTGCAGAGGGATTTTTGGTTTATGCAGTTGACGTACTAAAATCTAGCCCTGAATTGGTTGATATATCAGTGGTTAGAGAATTTGTTGACGTTTTTCCAGAGGAGATTCTTGGATTGCCGCCTATTCGAGAGATCGAATTCAGCAATGAATTATTCTCAGGTACTCAACCTATTTCCAAGGCTCCTTATCGTATGGCACCGGTCGAATTGAGAGAATTGAAAGAACAGCTTGAGGATTTGATTGCCAAGGGATACATCAGTCCTAGTGTGTCGCCTTGAGGTGCTCCTGTTCTCTTTGTACGAAAGAAGGATGGATCATTGCGGATCTGTATTGATTACCGTCAACTGAATCAAGTGACGGTAAAGAACAGGTATCTTTTACCCCGAATAGATGACCTTTTTGATCAACTACAGGGTTCTTCTGTCTATTTAAAGATTGATCTGAGGTCAGGATATTATCAGCTGAGAGTGCGTAAGGAATATGTTCCTAAGATCGCATTTAGAACGAGGTATGGTCATTTTGAGTTTATAGTCATGCCGTTTGGTTTGACTAACGCTCCAGCGGTTTTTATGGGTTTGATGAACCGTATCTTTCAGCGTTATTTGGATGAGTTTGTTATTATCTTCATCGATGATATTCTTATCTATTCGAAGAACCGTACTGACCATGCAAAGCATTTGAGGATCGTCTTGCAGATTTTTCGGGTTGACCAGTTGTTTGCCAAGCTGTCTTAGTGTGAGTTCTAGTTGGATCAAGTTGTCTTTCTCGGTCATATTATTTCAAGAGATGCGATTTCTGTCGATCCCAGCAATATTGAAGCGGTTATGAATTGGCCTAGACCGACATTAGTGCCTGAGATCCAAAGCTTTATGGGTTTAGCTGGTTATTATCGCTGATTCATCGAGGGATTCTCATCTATTGCCAAGCCAATTACCCAGATGACTCAGAAGAATGCGCCTTTTATCTGGACTGCAGATTGTGAGGCTAGTTTCGTTGATCTGAAGAGGAGACTGACCAGTGCTCCGATCCTTTCTATTCCATCAGGTACTGGAGGTTTTACCGTGTATTGCGATGCTTCTAACCAAGGCTTGGGATGTGTTATTATGCAGCATAAGCATGTGATAGCGTATGCTTCGAAGCAGCTGAAGCCGCACGAGACTCTATATCCGGTTCATGATCTTGAACTCGCTGGGATTGTATTTGCGTTGAAGATCTGGCGTCACTATCTTTATGGTGAGTCTTTCAAGATCTTTTTTGACCATAAGAGCCTTAAGTATTTGTTTTCACAGGCAGAGCTGAATATGAGACAGAGAATATGGTTAGATCTGTTGAAGGATTTCGACTGTGAAATCAAATATTACCCAGGAAAGTCGAATGCAGTTGCAGATGCCTTGAGCCGAAAACTATGTTCTTTATCTCTTTCTACTATCGGTGTTTCTCAGTTGATCGATGATTGTTGCACTTCTGGTTTGGAGTTTGAAATAGATAGGAAGACTATCAGAGTATTTGCTATTCAAGTCGAGCTAGAGTTATTTATTCTGATCAATGAAGCATAGAAGTCTGATCCGAGCACCCAAACTTCAGTAGAGAAAGTCATATCAGGGCATCAGTCTGAATTCCAGGTTAGAGATGATGTTTTGTTTGTGAATAATGAAAGAGTTGATGCCCCGTTAGCCAACTTGTGGCTAAGGGCTTTGAGAGTCTCTTTTTGTAAACAATCTTTGTTTAATATAATATACGTTCTTTAAATGGCGTTCACTTTATCTTATTATTATATAATGATATACTATTGCTATTTTGATAAAGACCTTGAATATATTAAAGTAAGATGTGGTAGCACATGGGGATGGCTATCATGAAACACATCTTATAGTCACTGTATATTCTAAACAGTTCCTAGTCGATTGAGCCGTCCGTTAATAAGGATAAGGATCGCTCAAGATTGAGACTAGCATTTGCGATGCCGAGTACCACGTTTCATTGGTATGGAACATAGAGATGTTCGAAGCATGCAAATGGATATTCATATGATGAATGATCGAACTACCCTATCCGGACTTTCCAAGTGGTTATCACTTATCGAGTGGATAAAGTCCGCGGTTTTGGTTGTACACCATTAGTCCTTACTACTTGAAACATCATTGAGACTCTATATGCTAGTACTGTACTTTGACTCGTTTACCGACTCTATTGGGGTCATCAGGTGTCGAGATTGGATACAGTTACGACACATATAGGAGTCGATGCTTTGTTGTCAAGGATTCACCACATACTTGCGAGTGTGGATATCCTATGCGATATGAGGAGATATTAGTGTGACGAATCTCTGGCCAGAGTACATGATGTGTTTTAGGTTACTCGGTGTTCCTAGTAACACATGCGATGTCACTATTTGATCTCCAAGATGTAATTCATAGTTATCGAATCTCGAACGACTCTCGATTTACCAATGGTTGTTGATTCGATCGGGATATATGGATGAAGGGACCGTACTGTACGCTAACCAAAATCTATTGGTTCTTGCAGGCACTATCAATGATACCTAGGGAATCATGGGGCGATGTTTCTAGGCGCTCTTACCATGATTCGTTGGGTAAGTCGGAAATTGTTGTTCCGAGTCACAAGGAGTTGTGAGCCCACAACAAGATGTATCCCTGAACCATTGAGGGTTACACAAGTAATAGATTTTTAATCCTCATTGAGATAATTAAATTTAAAGAGTTAAATTTAGTGAATAAAGAAGTGGGACTTCTTATTTAAGAGAAGAGGGAGTAAGATTTCCTAAAATGACATAGTGATGGACATTTTTGGAAACCACTGAATTCGGATTCAGAAAATTTGTCTTGACTTTAAAAGATGCAAAAATGGTTTCTGTGCACATTGGTGAAATTGGTTTATCAATCTGAGTCATGATGAATTTTATATTAATTTTTGAACATGCGGGCTTTGCTTGTCAAACTTGAACTTATGACTAATGGGCCCTAAGCTGTTAGCAGCCCACATTATAAATAAGTTATTGCAGTGCAGAAATTACACAACACAAGGTCATAAATTTTTGAAAACCCTAGAGAGTTTCTCTCTAGTTTCGGCCGCCCCCCTTCCCTCTGTCTTTGAGATTTTTCAGTCTGCAAATTTCGAATTTGCAGTCTGAATTAGCAGATCAAATCTGTTATTTCTTTTCGTAGAAACTTCTGATAGACTTTCTAGTGCAGTCTATCAGAGGGATTAAATTTCCGTTCGTGGACCTGATTGAAGAAACGTTCGTTCATCAGTTCCTGAGATATACAACAAGAGCAGATTATTCTGTTGGTGTCCATAATCTCGCTTCGAGATTTCAAGGTAAAATTTACATTGTTTAAATTTTATGTTATCAATTTTAATCGTAGGAATTTGATACCCATATGGAATCGTTCCATATAAAATTTTAAAACTTCCGCTGCAACGGGTATCACTTTCTTTTTCGATCCGGAGAACGACCGTGTTCCAACAATGGTATCAGAGCCAGGTTGTTTTCGGATTTTATGATTAAAATTTATTCGATTGTACCGGCCTCGATTTTTCAGAAAAATAAAACGAAAATTTTAAATTAAATTCCAGGGCAATTGGGCAGCGAGTGTCGCTGCCCACCTCCACGTGGGCAGCCCTATCCCACGTGGTGGCCGGGCTGCCCGGGATTGTCCCGGGCAGTCCGGAAATTTTAAAATTTAATTTTTTTGATTTTTTGAAATTTCAGCTTTTTGGTCCGATTGAAAATTATTTTTGATTGGTCCACGAGGCATCGGATCAAATTGTTTGAGTCCGAAATTTTAAAAATTGATTTTTGGATAAATTTAAATTTTTGGAAAATTTATAAATTTTGTCCATTAAATTAGATTTTATAAAATTAATAATTTTGGTACAATTTATAATAAAATATGATTTTATGTATAAAATTGGATTTTATATGTAAAATATGATTTTATGGATAAACTAGATAAAATATGATTTTATATATAAAATAATATTTTATGTATGAAATATGATTTTATCTATTTATTTTTATTGCCAATGCATGATATCCAATAAATTAATTTTTAAATTAAATATTATTGGATAAGGATGATCGATTGCCATGACCAATATTATAGGTGTATGTTAGGTTGTTTACATTTGGTTTTAATTATTGTTTTTGAATTTATTAATGGGCCTGGTTTGTGGCCCAATATGAATTGTCATATGTAATAAAAGTGGTCCTGGTTTATGGCCCGTTCCCACCCCTGAAATATGTATCCCCTGCTTGTCATCAAAATTTATTGTAAATTTTAGACTTAGTGGGAGATGAATGAAGACAAAGGTGAGCCCAGCAGACAATAAAGATCGAAAAAATGTAAATTGGAAGCTCAATGTAATAGGATTGCATTGCATACTTGCATATTACCTAGGATTGGACTTAGACTCGTGATTGGCAACCACGGGTCGATTAGTAATGGAATCGATCATCCTAAAATAATATATGATATTATTGTTGTATGCATGTTTAGACTAAATTGTATGAACCCCGCAAGCATACAAATTTTAAATGATGAGACAAATTTTCGAAATTAAAATCCCTCATTTTAAATATGATTTAAAATTGATATCAAGATAAACAAAAGGGCATTTAAATATTGTTTAAATGTTCCTACCTTGCATCAATGATCAATGTATGAGATGCTACCCGCGGATACGGTCCGGCTCATACTATTGGGGGGGCCCGTTCGTCGGAAAGCTGTAAATTGGATCGACACATGTTGTAAGTTGGATGGAACTCCCATGGGATTGGCTCATATTATTGGGGATCCACATGGCGACCTTCCATCACAACTTAATATTGATGGGTCATCTTGACGTGTCACAATAAACGGCGTCATATTATTGGGCCCTTATTGGACATGAGGTAAAAACATGGAGGTTGCTTTGGAAGCAATTGGGCTCTACCATTTGAAAATTATGGTTGGATGATATTATTCGGGACTATAGTTTGTCAATTGGACTCCATGTTCCCACTAAAGAAAATGTTTCTCGTTTTCACTAGAGGGTAGTGAAATTGTTAAAATAGTGGCAGTGAGATTCATAAAATAAATTTCGCCTTATTTTATGTCTTAGTAAATTAATTAAACAATCACTGATTATTGTCTGTTTCTTTTCAGTATTTCATTAAGATGAATTCGCGCAATCCACTATTCTCTATTCTCGAACAAAACAAACTGACTGGCGCAAACTATACGGAATGGTTCCGTAAGTTGAAGATTGTCTTGACCTCGGAGAAGATGTTCTATGTGTTAGAAAAATCTCCTCCGAAGGAAGCACCAGGTGATATAAGTCCGGAATAGTTGGCCAAACTTGATAAATGGTGGGACCATGATATCAAGGCCAAATGCTATATGCAAGCTTCGATGTCTGTTGAACTCCAGAGGCGATTTGAGGATACCGTGAATGCTGCTGACATTCACGCACAACTCAAGGAAATTTTTGGGGCTCAATCGAGAGCTGAGAGGTTCGCTACTGTAAAAGAGTTAATGACGTGTCGCATGCGTGAAGGGACTTCGGTCCGTGATCATGGGGTACGAGTGATTTGGCTCATTCAGAAGTTGGTAACGCTTGAATTGGTATTGGAGCATGAACTCAATATGGACTTATTACTTCTCTCTCTTCCTTCATCGTTTGACGGTTTTGTGGTGAATTTCAATATGAACAAGATAGAGGCTTATTACTGTACTTTGACTCGTTTACCGACTCTATTGGGGTCATCAGGTGTCGGGATTGGGTACAGTTATGACACATATAGGAGTCGATGCTTTGTTGTCAAGGATTCACCACATACTTGCGAGTGTGGATATCCTATGCGATATGAGGAGATATTAGTGTGGCAAATCTTTGGCCAGAGTACATGATGTGTTTTAGGTTACTCGGTGTTCCTAGTAACACATGCGATGTCACTATTTGATCTCCAAGATGTAATGCATAGTTATCGAATCTCGAACGACTCTCGATTTACTAATGGTTGTTGATTCGATCGGGATATATGGATGAAGGGACCGTACTGTACGCTAACCAAAATCTATTGGTTCTTGCAGGCACTATCAGTGATACCTAGGGAATCATGGGGCGATGTTGCTAGGCGCTCTTACCATGATTCATTGGGTAAGTCGAAAATTGTTGTTCCGAGTCACAAGGAGTTGTGAGCCCACGGCTAGCTGTATCCCTGAACCATTGAGGGTTACACAAGTAATGGATTTTTAATCCCCGTTGAGATAATTAAATTTAAAGAGTTAAATTTAATGAATAAAGAAGTGGGACTTCTTATTTAAGAGAAGAGGGAGTAAGATTTCCTAAAATGACATAGTGATGGACATTTTTGGAAACCACTGAATTCGGATTCAGAAAATTTGTCTTGACTTTAAAAGATGGAGAAATGGTTTATGTGCACATTGGTGAAATTTGTTTATCAATCTGAGTCACGATGAATTTTATATTAATTTCTGAACATGCGGGCTTTGCTTGTCAAGCTTGAACTTATGACTAATGGGCCCTAAGCTGTTAGCAGCCCACATTATAAATAAGTTATTGCAGTGCAGAAATTACACAACACAAGGTCATAAATTTTTGAAAACCCTAGAGAGTTTCTCTCTAGTTTCGGCCGCCCCCTTCCCTCTGTCTTTGAGATTTTTCAGTCTGCAAATTTCGAATTTGCAGTCTAAATTAGCAGATCAAATCTGTTATTTCTCTTCGTAGATGCTTCTTATAGACTTTCTAGTGCAGTCTATTAGAGGGATTAAATTTCCGTTCGTGGACCTGATTGAAGAAACGTTCGTTCATCAGTTCCTGGGATATACAACAAGAGCAGATTATTCTGTTGGTGTCCATAATCTCGCTTCGAGATTTCAAGGTAAAATTTACATTGTTTAAATTTTATGTTATCAATTTTAATCGTAGGAATTTGATACCCATATGGAATCATTCCATATAAAATTTTAAAACTTCCGCTGCAACGGGTATCACTTTCTTTTTCGATCCGAAGAACGACCGTGTTCCAACAAATAACTGTATTGTTGTGCTTGATATTTTGGAGTTGAGGCAGTGTATTCTTCGAGAGGCACATTGCAGTCGGTTCAGTATTCATCCTGGAGGTCGGAAGATGTATAACGATCTGAAGAATAAGTTTTTGTGGAAGAGAATGAAGAGCGAAGTTGCGAGATTTGTATTTCCGTGTTTGAACTGTCAGCAAGTGAAAGCAGAGAGGAAGCGACCGGGTGGTCTGTTGCACAGTCTATCTGTTCCTGAATGAAAGTGGGATCACATTTCGATGGATTTCGTCACGAAGCTACCGCAATCTGTTCGAGGATGCGATGGTATTTGGGTAGTGATCGATAGATTGACAAAGTCTGCTTGTTTTATTCTGTACAAGATGACGTATCGTCACGATCAGATGGATGAGTTGTATGTTATCAACGTTGTGAGATTGCATGGTGTGCCGATGTCTATCGTTTCAGACTGAGACCCTAGATTCACTTTGAAATTTTGGCACAGTCTTCAAGAGGCACTTGGTACTCGATTGCACCTGAGTACAGCGTATCATCCTCAGACCGACGGACAGTCAGAGCGGACTATCCAGATGTTAGAGGATATGCTTCGAGTAGTAGTGCTAGACTTTGACACTATTTGGAAGGATTCTTTGCCTCTTGTCGATTTTTCTTACAACAACAGTTACCAAGCGAGTATCGGTATGGCGCCTTTTGAGGCTTTGTACCGTAAGAAGTTCCGATCTCCTTTGTTTTGGGACGATATGTTCGAGTCA
The DNA here is from genome assembly GCF_033568475.1 of Henckelia pumila. NCBI lineage: Eukaryota > Viridiplantae > Streptophyta > Magnoliopsida > Lamiales > Gesneriaceae > Henckelia > Henckelia pumila. Next base: position 42,461,745 of record NC_133120.1, read on the forward strand.
CCTGATTTGGGACCGGATATGCTTTGAGATATGGCAGAGCAAGTAAAGAACATTCAGTCGAGAATGAAGTCAGCTCAGGATAGACAGATGAAGTATGCGAATACAGACGTAGACCTCTGATTTTCGAGCAGGGAGACCAATTTTTCCTTAAATTTCTCCTTTCAGAGGCACGGTTAGATTTTGAAAGAGAGGATAGTTATCTCCGAGTTCATCGGACCGTACGAGATTCTCGAGAAGTTAGGCGATCTTGCCTATAGACTTGCACTTCCTCCATCTTTATCTGGTATTCACGACGTTTTTCACGTCTCTATGTTGCAGAAGTATCATCCAGATCCTTCTCATATTCTTCAGCCTGACAAAGCCGAGCCTGACGAGACTCTAAGATACTTTGAGCGACCGATTCAGATCCTTGATCAAAAGGAGAAGCAGCTCAGAACCAAGTTGATTCCTTTGGTGAAAGTGCAGTGGAGCTGTCACGGGGTCAAGGAAGCGACTTGGGAGACAGATCTAACATGAGACAGCATTTTCCTGAGTTATTCAGATGACGTGAGTTCTTCTTTCTATCTTTTGTTCTTTATTCTATCTTAAGTGACTGATTCTTATTGATTTCGAGGACGAAATCTCTTCTGAGAGTGGGAGAATTGTAATGCCCCAAATTTATCATAGTTGAGTTTATTTGAGATAATCGGAGATTACAAAGTTCAAGAGCCGACTTTATTTTGATCAGGGTCTATTTTGAAATTTTTGGATTTTTCAAGGACTAAAATGAAAATTTGGAGTTTAATATATTATCTTGGCTTGTTGACTAGTCTCCTCTCATTCATCACCTTCCTCAATCGGTTCCCCTCCATTGTTCCGCCCCATAGCTTCTCTCAAGCTTTCATATTTCAGTCCGAGCTCGATCCGTCCGTTAGAATTTATTTCTGAAGGCAGATTAGCGATCACAGCAGCGAGAGCTTTGTTCTACCGTAAGTTTTTCTTCGATCAGCTAGACTTCTATTTTTTGATGTTGTTAGAATCGATTGAGTTTTGGTTATGTTGTTTTTGAACGAGTTCTTATCGTTTATTCTCAGTCGGTTTTGAAATAGAGCGTCTTTCGGATTTGTTATGATTTTTGGAAGCATTTTCGAAAAAGTGGATTTTTAGATGTGTTGGATTTGAGTTGTTATTGTTGTGTTAGAATTGATTTGAGTTGTTTGAAATGCAGTACTGCTGTCTGCGTTTTTGGTTTGATCGGTTTATAGCCGTTATGCCGCCGGCTTGAGTTTTGAGATTTTGAACCGTTTGAATCGTAGAACTTTGGAAAATGGGTTTGTTTGTCATTTTTGATCATATTTTTCCTATGTACAGATTCGTTTGAAGTTGTCGAGCCAGAGTTAGCAGCAGTCGATTGTCGAAGAGTTGAACGAAGAACGGTAAAGAGATTACCTTGAGCAGTTTTTGTTGTTAGGTTGTATAGTTTCTGATGTAACCTTTTAGTGTAGCTTATCCAGAGTTGGAGCTATTCGTATTGAAAGGTACAAGCAGACATCGTTTAGCGGAATAGCACACTCGAGACAGTTGGTTCTTGAGTTTCCCTTAAATCACGTACTTGCATTAATACTTGTTCTAGAATGTGGAATGTGTATTTTGTTGTTTGATATTTTGTTTTATGCCTTAATGCTTTATGTTTCTTATGCATTCATCTTGAGCCACCCCTTTGATTTTTCGGGAAGAACGGTCCTTTTGTTTAGACGTTTTGGGGGCTATACTGCGAGTGGCCTGGTTTGTAGAAGTTCACCTAGTGTCAGCATACTCCTTATAGTCTCACCAAAGTCTAGGGGATTGGGATACATGGCACCACATGTATTGGGAGAGTCCGTGAGTCGTTACGTGATCTCATCCTTGGGATCCAAAAAGCATAGCAGAAATCCCTTGTTTATCAGAGTTGATATCCCGATTTTAAATACATGCATTTCATTTGTATTGATATTGAATATGTTGTTGTCTTGAAAGCATATGGTTGTTATTTTAATTGTTATTGCATGTTATGTTTCTTTTACAAGGAATATCATTCTCATCGGAGTTATCCGGCTGTTGCTTTGTTTTGTATGTGTACTTGGGAACAGGTGGGGCAGGATCAAGTCAGCGAAGACCTGGTTAGCATAAAAAGTGAGAGATAGAAGTGGGACTCAGTTTAGAAGTCGTATCAGCATGTCTATCTAGTTATTTTGGAACATGTTTAGAACTCGAACTACTTTTATCTGTTGTATTGTTTATGCGAGTATTGAGGTTTGTATGTTGTCGTTGCATGTATTATGAACCTTGTTATGCATTGAATGTATTGGACTTGATCTTTGGAAAGTTTTTCTGCTATTTTTCATTTTCTGTACTGTCATCGCTCGATCGGTAGAGTTTGACTGATCGAGCGATGGACTTTGTGCCAAGTCTCTGTTTTGTATTTTGCATGCCCGCTCGATCGGTTGAACTTTACCGATTGAGCGGTGCTGGTGTTTCAGCCGGGCATAAAGTTTGCAAATTCTTGCTCGCTCGATCGGTTGAATCTTACCGATCGAGCGAGGCACTGTTATTTTTTAAAAAAATTTCTTTTATCGCTTTTAATCTTGAATATTGTATGCTTAATCATTGTTTAATCCGAGATTAGATGTTTAGAACCAAGGTCTCACAAGGTACTACAAAATAAATGCATTCCTCTAGTTATGTTTAAGTGGCAGCGACGAGGCATAGAGGAAAAAGACTTAGAAATTAGAGAGTCGTATGCGTTCCGAGCATCCGGAGTTGTTTAGATTGTAATTGTTTCCTTTGAGCAGTTTAGTTGTATTGATAACTGCAGCATTGTAATAAGATTGTTTCAGTATTAATTGTTCTGATTATCCTATTTTTGATTTCGAGGATGAAATCTATTAAGTTGGGGATAATGTAGTTGCTTGAATCCTTATTAAGTTAATCTATTGCCTAAACATGATTAAGGGAGTCACATTCGGGTTTTAGGAATTGGAAATCGGATTCAGTACTATAAGAAATGGTTTTGAGGGCTTTGTGTGATGGGAATGTTCGGAAGCTCCAAAGAGCAGTTCGGAAGCACCGAACTGGTTCGGAGCCCAGCGTTGTTGATCGAAAGTACCGAGCAGTTCGGAAGCACCGAACCGTAGATCAGAAGCTCTGAATCGTGTGTCAATCAGACAGTGTATGGGTTTTGATTCGATGATTGGAATTAAGAGATTTTGGAAGATTCGAACTATAGTTTGGTAGATCCGAACTATGTTGGCAACATCGTGTTTTCTAATAAATGACACGCGTTCGATAGAGGGAGTTCGGAAGGATGATCGGAAGCTACGAAGTGCGTTCGGAAGCTCCGAAATAGGGATCGGACATTCCGATCGAGGTCTATATATAGGTGCCGAGAGCATCATTGTCCTCACAAATTTTCCAAAATTCTCTCTCATTCTAGCTAGTTTTTAGGGGTTTTCGGGTGTCGTATTCGAGGGCTAGGTGGTGACAAAGCGCTACCGGTGATACGGTTATTTTCTGCTTACAGACTTGGAATAGAGAACCAGTATTGCTAGTTTCTTATTCTGAGGTACAGACGTACTATCCGAGATACCTTTGTTGAGTATGCATGTTATATGTTTGCATGGTTTATATGACATGATTTTATGTGAATTTATTATATCATGATTATTATGTTGCATGCATTATCACGTTGAGCCTACACCTTTATATTACCTGTAGAGGGGTTGCTCAGCCCCAAGGTTTAGTGTTTGGATTCCACGGATTTGGGTCCGGAAATTCCACGCATTTCTTATGGTATTGGGGTACCTCCTTGTGAGACCTCGGTTCTAAAAATATAATCTCGGATACTTAAAACTATAAGATAAGATAAACCAATATATAAGTCAAATAAAATAAAAAAAATTATTTTTCAGGTGAACAATGCCTTGCTCGATCGGTAAAACACAATCGATCGAGCCAACCGATCGAGCGGGCAAGTTCTGCCATGCTACTGTCCGCCTCAAGGACCAGCTCCGCTTGATCGGTAAAACTCAACCGATCGAGAGGGAAATATTTTGAAAAAAACAGAAGAGAGGCTACAAACATCTCGCTCGATCGGTCAAACTCTACCGATCGAGCGAGGGCAACTCTGAATAATTTTCCAGAAATAACTTAGCAACTTCAACTACATAAATCCATTCAATGCATAATGAGGTACAAAATAAATGCAAAGACAACATACAAACCTCAATAATCGCATTATCGATACAACACAAACAACAAGTTCGAGTTCTAAACATGTTCCAACATACAACTAGATTGACATGTTGTTCGACTTCTAAACCGAGTCCCACTTATATCTCTCGATCTTGATGCTAACCAAGTCTCCGCTGACTTGATCCTGCCCCACCTGTTTCCAAGTACACATACAAAACAAAGCAATAGCCGGATAACTCCGGTGAGAATGATATTCCCCGTAAAAGCAATATAACATGAAATAACAAGTAATATCTCAATAACATGAAATAAAGACAACATATTCAATTCTAATACGAATGAAATGCATGTCTTTAAAACCGAGATATCAACTCTGATAATCATGGAATTTCTGCTATTCTTTTGGGATCCTGAGGATGAGATCATGTAACAACTCACCGACTCTCCCGATCGAGGTGGTGCCCCGTATCTCCATCCTCTAGACTTTGGTGCGACTATAAGGAGTATGCTGACACTAGGTGAACTTCTACAACCCAGGCCACTCGCAATATAGCCCCCAAAATGTCTAAACCAAAAGGGTCGTACAGCCTGCTGAAATCAAATATTTGGCTCAAGATGAATGCATATAGAAACACAAGCATTAATCCATAATTCAACAAATAACAAGAGTTAGTCAACAAAATACAAGTTCCCCATTCTAGAACAAGTATTGATGCAAGTATGTGATTCAAGGGAAACTCAAGAACCATCTGTATTGAGTGTTCTATCCCGCTTAAACTATGACTGCTTGTACATTTCGATTCAAATAGATCCAACTCTGGATAAGCTACAAAAAGACGTTATATCTGTAGTGGCCCATATCCAGAATTAACGATAATGAGTAATTATCGTGTGATCATGTTAGATTTAGTAAAACGTGATTAAGGAGACTTCTAAATGGATTAACGGAGCCCGGAAATAGACCCAAAATGATCAGAAATGGTCCGGAGGGTCAGAGAGATCGGAAGCTTCGAAGTTAGGATCGGATGCTCCGAAGGTGATCGGAAGCTCCGATGAACGATCGGAAGATCCGATCGAATTTCGTCATCCATGACGTGTGGTTGATCGGAAGCTCCGATCACCCCTATCCAAAGTCAACCAGTGAGATTTTGACACATGGCAGATGAGGATGTTCAGAAGCTCCGATGGCAGGATCGGAGGTTCCGATCGATGCCTATAAATATAAGGTCCGAGGCATTCATTTCTTTCCAATTCCGAATTCTCTCCTTCGCCCTCGTGGTCCTATTTTAGGGCTTTGGGTACTCTTATTTTAGAGTTGGAGTAGGATATTTGTTTTAATATAGTCAGACAGTGTCTGACATAGTACTAGAGCTGTGCTCGTTTTGTAGAGCCGGGTTCGAGGCTGTGGATTCACAGCAGGAGAGTGCCCTAGTTGCGGGATAGTCGTCATCAGTGGGCTGACGATGGACGCAGGTATAGCTATGGTCTCCTTAAATTATTTAGGAGTATGCAATAGCTTAGTTAAGGCTTTTAGAGCTTATTGAATGATGCATGGGTATTTGCATTGTAGACTTGTTGATAGGCTTGGAATTGATGATAGGCTTGGAACCTAGAGTGGGACTACTAGGACTGCCTTAGAAAGGTACGTAAGTACTGAATGAGATTGCCAGCGGATATGCATGCATATATGTTGCATTTATGTGTTTGCATGTTATTATTGTTATGCGGCATGTACATATCATCTTGTACCTGTACATCTGTATATCTTTTGAGATGAGCCAGTTAGGGTTGCTCAGCCCTGTTAGGATGTTTTATATCGAGTACCCTTAGGTACTGATACCTGAAGGACTCCGTGGTCCACGTCCGTGATTCGGGAATGAGTGGTTGCGCACAGTGGTTAGCTACCCTGATGTGACGAGCTTATATTCCAGGCGCCAGTCTAAGCAGTTCGTATACAGTTATCCCAGATATGGATACCCTGTCATTTGCATGCATCATATTTGTATGTTTATCCATGCTTTCTTATTGAGCTTAGAGCTCACGTCTAGTATTTTCTGTGTATCTGGATACCCTATTCGACGGGGCAGGTGTAGGTGTAGGATTGAGCACCAGGAGCTTGGAGTAGCCAGTGACCTTGAAGATAGCAAGATTAGCTGTAGGTTTTATTTAAATTCGATTCGATTGGGTTGTATAATCGAGTTTGTTTAGCCGGTTGTATTTCGCCGATTTATTTGTATTTAAGTCTTCCGCAGCGATTTTATTTAATGCATGCTTAATTATGCTCTTAACTCTGATTAGGTAGTGGATCCGGGTCGGGTCGCTACATTTATGGTATCAGAGCTTCATGCAAGGGACTTAGGAAATTGATAATAAGACTTCTTGATTATCCTTGTAGGATTTATTGAGGCCTAGCGAAAGAAGATTTGGTTCTTCATTGCCGAGGTTTGCGGCATAAGTTTTTACAATAAGGAATACAGCAGTAATGAGAACACCAGTAGTAGCATATCAATAGATAGACTGACTGCTGTGGACAGTTCATCATTCGATGCATTGAAATGCTGATCGAAGAATATATGGATTCCAGACAAAGAAGACTGGAAGAGAAGATCAAGTATATCACGTCAGATACCTCTGAGGGATTTTTGGGGTTTTTATTAAATGTAATTTAAAAAAACATTTTAATTGCACAAATAATGCATGGTGGGGCCTTTTGCAGTAATACTGCAAAAGGCTCCTGCCAATAGCGGACCCTGCATTAAAATTGCAGGGTCCGTTGTGAAAGATAGCGGACGCTGCTTTGGCAGCGTCCGCCATTTGCAGAAGCAGACGCTGCCAGCGTCTGCTTCTGCAAATAGCGGACGCTGCCTTGGCAGCGTCTGCTTTGTAATTTTGCATCACGGGCGTTTTGGCCCGTGATGCAAAATTATTGTGATTGTGCTATTAAATATGTATGCTGCGAACTTGAGATCATTAGATGCTTTCTCATTTTTATTTTGCAGGAGACCGAAGCTTTCCTTCCCTTTCTTTCCTTAAATGCTTTCTTTTTTTTATTTTATAGAAGAAGGACCGAAGCAAATTTTTTTTTTTTGAGCAAGCACCGAAGTTTTTGAAATATTTTCCGCGTTGTTTTCTGAATCAGGTAACTTTATAATGTTATCGTTTTAATTCTTTTTAAATTTTGCATGCAAAATAAATTCTATCAAAAATTGTGTTATTATTCATATGAATTTTTGTTCATATTGTTTTTGCAGGTAAATTTGATATTAAACGTGAAATAACATAGAGGTACGTTTTAATATTATTATAACAATATTAAGTTTTGTGTATATTTTAAATAATACTATTATTATTCATGTTTTTTAAGTTAAATATTGACTATAGTTTGTTGGTTATGTTACTATATTATATTTTTATATTATATAATATTTTGGTTAATCATTCACGCTCTGTAATTGTAATCTTTATTTGATATCCCTTATTTTTACTAAGTTGGTCAATAGTATTAATTCCTAAATTAAGTTACCTAAAATATTAACCATTTATAGAAAGTTTTAATATAAAATGTTCAAAATAGAAAAACATTTATATTAGTAAATCGCCTACAACTAATTCATAATATTGAATGAGTTTTAAGAATTTTAATTTTTTTAATACAATAGAATTAATATTTAAAATTTAAATGAATTGTTAAATATTGATGTAGTAAAAATTTCTACGCATCTTAATTACATTAATTTATACCACTTAATTAATACTTTGTTTATCAAAGAAATAATATATTTTTAATAATAATATATTATATTAAAAAGGTAGATATCATATTTATTTTTATTTTTTACATATATGTCTTGAATTTGTAATATTAGTTAAAAGTATAAATTAAATAATGTATATAATATTGTGTAATCACTTTATTTGAGAACCAATAAGAGAAAATAATTAAAGTGATAATAAATTTGAATTCTAAATAATAAATTTAAGTGAATATTTTCAATAAACAAATACAATTGAAATATTTTATAAAAAAAATAAAAATAAGAATAAGAATAAAAAATATCTTCATAATACTTTAATTTATTTATTTGTCAAATTTTCGAATATTTAATGAATTGACATAAGATAATATATGTTTTTAAAATTAATAATCGAGATAATCATGATATAACCAAATCAAACTATACACAAATTTATATAATATAATTAATATTTAATTTGATTTAAACAGATTTATCAAAATTTCAGTGTACATAAATATAAAGTTTTATAATATTTTGTAAAATTTGATATAAAACAAATATTAATATATATGTGCACTTGAATTGTTAAATTTTTATTTTTTGATTATATGTAAAATAAAAATATTAATGATATAAACATAATAATTTTCATAATACTTGTAAAAGTATAAGTTTGGAATGTCAAACAAGATTTTATATATAAAATATTTAATATTTTGTGTTCTTATTAAAATGTGATATAAAATATTTATAATATCACATTTTTAGATTAATTAAACATATATTTTTTTGATATTATTTATTTTATTTATATATGATAAAAAAATATGATAGTTTTTTAAAATATTTAATTTTAGTTGTATGAATACACAAAACTATTGCATTTTGAGTAATTTTTTAAGTAAATAAAAAATTTAAAATATAAGAAAAGTTAGTTTAAGGACAAATTTGTTATTATTATTAACGTATTTATTTTATATAAAATATAGTATTACAAAGATGATTGAAATAATTTTTAGTAATCTTTTGTTATTATTATTATTATTAATTTTATTTTTATTGTTTTTATTTTTATTTGAAACAAATAAAATAATTAATGTAATTCATATTTAATATTTTATTTCCAAATAGCATGAAGATTATTATTCGATCGTGATGTGTATTATTTTTTAGTGTATTTATTATAAGTATAATTGATTGTTATAATTAGTTAACTTATTGATTAATGATTGTCATTTTTTTTCAGAATGGCAACAGTACAAGATTCGAGCGTGTTGTATTTGCAGGCATCACATATATCATCAGTAGTTTGTTCGGAAAATATTGATGAAATTATTCGAGCGAAACGATCGGACAACTTGATTTGGAAATTATATACGGAGAATGGGTTACATAGCCGTGTTAAAGCATTTTTACATCATATGGGATTTTTCGGTGTTTTGCAGTGTGGATATCGTGTTTATGATCATCATTTGATCACTGCTCTGGTTGAACGATGGCGACGTGAAACCCACACATTTCATTTTAGATGTGGTGAGGCGACTATCACGTTGCAGGATATTTCAGTTATTTGGGGTTTACCAATTCATGGTGAGGTTATATCTGGTATAGATGCGTCGCATAAAGTGGGAGAATGGAAACACATATGTTTAAATTTATTGGGATATACGCCATTAGCGACACATTTCAAAGGCGGTCACTTGTCGATGACCTCTTTATACGAACACTGCACCTCCACATACATTGATGATAATAGTTCCGAGGTTGATGTTGTGAAATATAGTCGGTGTGTAGCATTGATGATTATCGGAGGAATAATGCTACCAGATTATCAAGGAGGATCGGCTAGATTGATTTTTTTACAACTGCTCCGGAACATTGATCGAATAAAATCTTACAGCTGGGGAGGTGCAGTTTTAGCGTTCCTATATCGTGAGTTTTGCAATGCAACGCGTATAGGAAAATCTAAAATAGCCGGACCTCTATATATTTTGCAGGTATAATTTTTAATGATTAAATGAGATTAAATTAATATTTATTTAATTATATTTTATACTCATGACAGGTATGGGCATGGAGCAGGATTAAATGTGTTAATCCTGATCGAACTGGCTTATCTCATTTTGTGGCCCCGAATCCTGCTGATGATATTATGCCATTTTCTCCCTACGGTGCTCGGTAAAAAAATTATTGTCATAACATGAACTCTGATTAATTTACTCGATATTTAATCATTTTTTTATTGTAGGTGGAACAATGTTTTTAGTTATACTCATGCACCGACACACTCTCTTCGAATTATAAGAGACTCATTTGATCGTATGAATCATGATGAGGTATACTATGAAAAATATATAAACACTGCAACAATGAACTTGTTTATAGAAAATTTTAAGTAATTTTTTTTATTTTTTATTTTGTAGTTTAACTGGATAGTGTACGACAGAAACGATCCAGATGTCAGAATAATAATGGATTCATACGACAATAATATTTGGCGATGCGTTTGTCCTTTGATTTGCTTTGAAATTGTGGAGATGCATCGTCCGAATCGAGTGTTAAGGCAATTTGAAATGCGTCAACCTATTCCAAGACCTGCAGTTGACAACGATGACCTCCACAACATCAACAGATCAGGTCATCGCAACACAGACTCGAGGGAATATCATGAAAATGCAATTAATATTTGGAACAGAAGGTTGAATTTTGTTGTCCAAGGTCAATTGCATGGAAGATCTAGGCAGACAGATGATGACTACTTTCGATGGTATGAGCGCATAACTGTTCGCACTATTTCTCCCACAGTCAGCGGGATTGGTTTTCGACCATATCCCCAGAATTTGTTTGCTCCTGTACCACATGATATTCCACAACATTTTGGTACGCCTGCTATTGATCCCTATCAGTCACCTTTAGTATATGTTCCAGGGTCATCTGGTTGGCAAGACGGTGCAGGGCCTTCTGGTGGTTTTGAAAATGCAGGGCCATCTGGTGTTTTTGATAACACGGGGCCATCTGATGCATATGATGACGAGGATTATCGGACGCCATTTCAGAGCCATATCCAAAGTATTACCGAATTGATCAGCGATCAGCCACCTGGTTTTCCTAACACGTCGGCACCTCAAAGAAATGTTGTTTCACCAGTTATTTTTACAGGTTATTCAAATGAACAAAATCAGAGCAGTGAGGACAATGACGATGTGGTCCAAAATAATCCTCAAGGTTTTGTACCGCGTAGAGGTTCGCGTAGACGTAGGCCACGTGGTTGTGGAACAGATGGTCATTTACGTAATTGTAATTGTAACCACCTATCGTGATATATTTGTTAATTGATTTATCTACACTTTAAGATTTATATTGTTTAATAACATATAATTTATTGGTAATAAATTTAATACTTATTATTTGAAATTATATATCATTTTTATAATATATTGTTTATTTAAAAAAAAAACAAATATACAAATACAATAAAATGCATACATCTATTATTTTATTTAAACTCATTTATCTACACTTTAAGATTTATATCGTTTAATAACATATAATTTAGTAGTAATAAATTTAATATTTATTATTTGAAATTATATATCATTTTTATAATATATTGTTTATTTAAAAAAAAATAAATAGACAAATACAATAAAATGCATACAACTATTATTTTATTTAAACTCATTTATCTACACTTTAAGATTTATATCCTTTCTTTAACATATAATTTAGTAATAATAAATTTAATATTTATTATTTAAACTCATACATGAAAACTGTACAAACAAAACAAGGTACACATTTATTATGAAAACACGAACGAAAAACATTATTATAATATTAATATCACGCGATACAACAATCTTCATATCTGATGTTCCTAGAAAAAAATATATGAAAATTAATTTCAAAATTCCAAAATACATATATCATAATAATGTGAGCGATAAATTAAATATAATGTTTACCAATTATTGTGCCCGTCGTTGTCTCTCCCTGACCATCGGTCTGTCCATCTCATTCCTCACTCGAGTAGTTGTATCCCTACCAGCTCTTCTTCTTTCACGTCTAACCGGGTTGTGATGCAGCTCAAAGGTAGGAGGATCCCAATAGCGTTCATCGGCAAGAGGTTCAAATCTACCTTCATACGCCGCGAGGTAGTTCGATCTGTTGTACCATGACTGAACTAGGGTTGTCGGATCTAACGAATGGTATTTCGCAGTGAAAATAGCGTGAGAACATGGGATTCCAAAAATTGTCCATTTACCACATGAACAATCACTCGTTGATAACCTCACCACTTGTATATGTTGGCCGCGACTTGGTCTGCCCCCGGTCGCAACTGAAGCAGTTTGAGTCCGTACATCATATTTAACAACACGATGTTCGCTTGATTTTCTTGCCCATTCTTCATATTTGCGACATGCATAGTCCGACCACAGCTGATTTTCCTGAACCATGCGTTGACCCTTTGCCACACGTTCAATGAAGTATTGTACGCATCTTAAAAGAGTCAAGTGCACTATCGCAGATATAGGGAGTCTACGAGCTCCCTTTAACACACTGTTCAAACATTCAGACATGTTTGTCGTCATCACCCCACGACACCAACCTCCATCATGAGCCATACTCCATTTCTCCTTTGAGATTCCAGCCAAGTACCTGTGTGCTAAAATATTTTTATTCCTAATGGCCTCCATTGTTGCGTCGAACTTACAGACTTGATGTTGTTTGCCCGCCTCCCAACATAAATCTTTCAAATGCACATCTTTGAATCTTGCATTAAAATTTGAGCACACATGTCTCAAACAAAAACGATGCACACCATGCGAAGGTTTAAAATAGTGGAGATCCTCAGCTGCTCGAACAATACCCTTATGCCTATCAGAAATTAGGCATATTCCACTTTCACCACAAACAACATACTGACCAACATTTTCCAAGAACCATTTCCAGGAATCCGACGTCTCTTCATCCATGATTGCAAATGCCAGCAGCAACACCTGATTGTTCGCATCCACAGTGACTGCGATCAGCATTTTGTGCTTATATTTTGTATACAAATGTGTGCCGTCAACGCTGATGATTTTCCGACAGTGGCGAAATCCATCTATAGAAGGCCTGAATGCCCAAAAAACATAGTTCAATGTTTTTATTGATTCGTTGTTCGATCTAAGATGCTTCCACTCAACAACTGTTCCGGGATTATATTTGCACAGAGCACGAGTATATTTCGGAAGCAGTTGCACAGAACTCTCCCAAGTCCCATAAACAATTTCCACAGCGCGTTTTAGACTTCGCCACGCCTTCGTATACGAGATTTGGTATCCGTATTTATCCTTCACGCTCTCCATGATATATTTAATCTCGTACGAAGGATCACAACGTACAATACCCAACAACGTCTGTGCGACCATATCGCTCTTCAGGTTATGATGATCTATGCCCACGTTGGTAGATATACACGTGTGAGGACCGCCATATCTTGTTATTTTCCAGTAGCCGGTTTTCTCTTTGAAAGAAGCTCGAAGACACCAACGACATCGGGCGGTAGAAGAATCATTTCTACACTGTACCTTCCACAGAATGCGTGTGCTATCGACTACACGATACTCACGCCTGGAAATTCTGACTGAATAATCTTTCACAGAAGCAATGAGATCATTCTTATCTTTAAATAACATGTGTACACCAAGTTCTCCTCTTTCCGGATTGTAATAACTTGCTCGTGCCCCGACAGGTACACCGATGGAATCCGGAGTCTCTTCTCCAAAGTATTTATTGAAAAATGAGGGCATCTCAGAATCAGTGGAGATAAATGGTACGACTTGCCTCTGTAATGTTTGGCGAGGTGGTGGACGAGATGACGTCCCTTCATCGATATTTTCATGTGGGTTCACACGTTCATCATCATTCAAATGATCAGCGTCGTTGTCATCTTCTCCAGACTCCCCATATGACATCTCTGGTTCAGTATCACTAGCACTTCTAGGAACATCTCCATCATCAATTCTAGGAACATCATCGTGTTGAGCAAAATTCTGGTTGTTTGAATACAAATTTGTTGCACCGACGTTTTGATCCCAACTCAGACCCGTATTTGTCCAGCATGGAGGAACATGTTCAAAAGGACCAGTGATATGTTGATCCCACGGACCGCCTTCACGGTCAAACTGCATATTGCTCAATCCTTCTGTAACATGTGGAATATATGATTCTTCATCCTGATCAATTTGATTTGCTTCAACGTACAAATGCAATACATTTATATTTGGGCATTGCATTACAAACTCCAGAGCGTCAGCATCAACAAGGTCGACTGGAATTTCATGCCATATTGATTTCTCCATAAATGAGTATTTCGTCGACAGCTTCAGATTAAAATACGTCGGATCAATGACCAATATTCTATGCACATATTCAACCAACTCGAACAAAGAAATTGATCTCAATACTCGAATCGGTCTAATATACGGGATACTATATTCAACCGACCCATTCTCAACACTAACATGCCCACCAAAATATAGAAGCACATCAATGTTATCCATTCCGAAGATGAAATTTCAGGAAAAAATATTACAAAGACAGAAGGAGGAAGGAGGAAAGAAGAACGAAAACAATATTTTTCAGAAATTGTGAAGAACTTCTTCAAGTAAAAGAGAGTGAGAGACACTGAGATTCAACAAATTGTTTCTAGTTATATAGAATAATTGAAGGATTGAATTTCAAATTTTGTAAGGCTTAAACACGCTATTTAATGTGGTCAAAAGTTGTGTGGGAATCTTGTCAGAAGCATGATGTTCAATAGTAAAAAGAAAAGTGAGTTCAGTGTTTGTCGGAAGGTTGTATATTATTGTGGGAGGTTGTATATTATTGTGGGGATTTTATGCGTGCTCGATAATTTAATTATTCCTGTGTGTCTTTAAAAATCACGTCCGCAGGAGAGGAAGGCGGATGGTGAATAATCAACGTCCGCAATTGGCTTTAGCGGACGCTGATATTATAATAATAAAATATACTAGGGCATGCATTGTATGCATATGGGACGCTGCCACATAGGCTGGCAGCGTCCGCTGCTGACAGAAGCGGACGCTGCCATTGTGGCAGCGTCCGCTTCTTTGAAGAACGGACGCTGCCATTAAAATAATGCAGCGTCCGCTCTTCAAGTTAGCGTTTTAAAGTATTTTTGATTGATGCCCCACCATGCATTATTTGTGCAATTAAAATGTTTTTTTAAATTATATTTAATAAAAACCCGGGCTTTTTGGGACGAATGGTGTTTAGTAATCCATGTGGTTCCAGTCCTTGAAGATTCTCCACTCGTAGCTGTAGAGATTGTTAGATAGACCTTCACAGGAGATACCTTGAGTGCCTAAGGCATGACAGGTTTTGAGCGTAAGGTCTGTAAACTCGTGCAGAACATGATTTTGCCGGTATGCTTGTATCGATGCTTTTGGTAGGCATACGGGAAAATTCATGTTCAAAAGCATGATTTGAGTACAAGAAGAACGCTGATGGTAGATCGTGAGCAGAAGAAGTTGACTGACATGCACTGACGCAGAGCATAGCTGGTTAGCTATCACGTGCCATTTCTCCGGAGTTCTTCGCTGGAGGACATGTAGAGAGACTTGGACGGAAGTATGCTTGTATCGATACGTATGTCGATTGGAAGCTTCATGCTTAAGGAGCGAAGACAAGTGCGATGATTTTAAATACTGTATTGATGTATTTGTAAACAGTATTTCAGTTGTAATATATCATCAGAATTTGGTTGTATCATATCAAGTTATTGGATGTACATGTTGTTGTATTTTCGGAATACTGTAATGATATTACATGGAATTGTAATAAAGAAATTGTACAAACTTGAAGTAATGATACATGTGTTACTTATTCAGCAATTCGTGATTGATTGCAAGTAATTTTATAAAGTTTGTCTTAGAATTAGTTGACTAATCAACTAGGATAGCTCATGGATTTTGAGTAAGCCGCTAACGGATTGACATGGGGTTAGTCTAGGTGTTTTCCTAGGATTGACCTAATTAGTCGTTCGACTAGGTTAGTGCCAGTGATGAGGTGATTCATCTGGGGCATGGGAATTTTGATCTTGTTTGAAATTTTGAGTTTCGTTCTAGGTTGTTTCCGTAGAACAGTAGCCTGATTGACCATCATAGGTTGGGAATTCGTGATGATGGGATTTCATCAGGAACCAGTTAAGTACATATCGAGAGTTGTGGACTATGATCATGACTAGACATGATGGAGCGCGACCCTATGCCAGTGTTACTCTGGGAGTCTTTTGTACTTTGGTGAATACCTGGAAGCCTTCGTGCTTCAGGATTGGCGGTGGGAAGGCTGCCTAGTCTAGAGTTTTGGTAACAGTCACGATGAGGTATGACATTGGATTAGATGCCTGGTTAGGTATCAGCGGTTTAGATATCGACTGACTGTCGTCAGAGATATTGGTTTGTATTTTTGTCATAAGGACCAGCCTTGGAGGGATTTCCTTGGCAAGTGCGTACTCTGAGCAGATAGTTTTAGCCTATTGGATACTAATAGACTAGTGGATCTAGTCAGTGTTTGGATGCTCTTGTGATAGGGGCTATCTAGGAGATGGTTTGTAAACTTCCTGTAACATTTGACTCGGGGATGAGTATTTTTCAGCAATGATGGTTTCCTTCAGTGATAGATTATATCCGATGCTAAGGATTGTACATGACTATTTGAGGCATGAGGATAGCGTGATTTATGCCAGTGTACACTTGGTGGTGATTTCAGGTGGGACACCGCGGCAAGTAACCTCAGTTTCGATTTGTTGCAGTCTTAGCAAGAGATATAGTTATCAGGAACATGTTAAGCGATAGCTGGAATCTTTCGGACTTGTATTGCGGCTTGGGTTGAACAAGTCCTTATGATCATCTTGAATGAATATAGACAGTGGATAGTATGTCTAGACTGGTGCAGGTTTAGCACTAGTGATTACTTGTAACTGTTTTCTGACTCTGTCAAAGATGAGTGATTGAATCAGCTGTGATTCTTTTGATTCCAAGTATTTGGGATCTGCGGACATGTGGCAGTGAGATCATCGATATTGATCGGCCATGAGAGTTTCATTGATTTGTGATTGTCTGATTAGGATTGATATCGTCAGGCAGAGCGAGAGCTACAGTAGATCAACTTGATCGATCAGATTATTCCAATCGGTACTGATTGGGATGTAGTGAATCAAGAAGTACTGGGAATAGTACTATAAGTATGGTATGCTTTGATATAGCGATTCAAGTGCATTTAGGGAATTCTTTAGTTGCTAAGGAATCTCCAGGGATGCGAGAATCGGGGCTTTTTGGATTCTGCAGATCATGAGAATAGTCATAGGTTGGCTCTTGCGATCATTTTCTAGTTAATAGCATTACTGAGATTACCATTGACGGATTTTGATCTGAACATTGCTTGGTTTTAGCAATGATTTATCCAGTTTGCGGAAATAGGATTCAGTGATTGTCCCAGGATTGTCAGTGGACAAATTTTGGGGACTGTTAGTCAGAATGTTTAGCTTGAGGGCTTCCAGCAGATTTCTCGAGATTTGTTCATGAGAGGCGATTCGACAAGTGCTCATGGATTTCAATGAACATTAGCAGGTTAGCATTAGTTGTTTCATGGGACGAGACAACAGCTGAGACTTGTGTTTCTGAGTCTGGCAGGATTGTTGTCACTGATATCCCAGTGCATTTTGATATGCTGTGTCATTGAAAGGATTATATAACTTAATTTCCACTAGTATTAATAGATTCTGTGCGGGATCAAGGTGAATCAGTTTGGGTATCCCCGCTAGTGAGCCAAGGGTTTGGTTATCTGGAACAGGATAACCGGAATCGTTTTCGTCCATACTATCTCTAGTTCCGAGATAGAAGTAAGCATTCGATATAGGATACTAATGCTGAGGGTGGTGTTGGTCCATCTGAGGGTTTCAGCAGGATGGTAGTGAATTTCGAGGTGACGACCTCGAAGGATGCATTTAAACAAGAAATTGTGTATAAGGATTTTTTCACCATTGGGGTTAGAAATCTCTGTTTGCTAGTTGTTGTTCTTTGGAAACATTCGTTGGCCAATGGCAGGGTGAGTACTGAAAGTACGTACTATGATGCCAGGAATTGTCAGGATTTTGTTGTTATCCATGGAAGGATGACTAATGCGATCGAGTAGATGCTATCTACGATAGCGGGATTCGGATCAAGGTTTATCGCAATCAGTCTGAGGATTTCAGATGGTTAGAGTGGTGGCAGTGATGCGATTGCTTTGCGAACTGGTGGCCGGTAGTTGCCATTTCTATTCGCATAAGGTACTGTTTTGGGAAGAAATATTTTATCCTTAGTGATAAAGAGTAACTCACATGAGTTCTTGGAAGAAGGATATCTAGGATTTGACCGAAAGTCAAATCTAGATCAATTTGTTTAGAACTTTGCGATAACGTCAAGGGATGCGATGTTACCGTTAGACCAGTGAAATCCTTAGATTTCGAGGACGAAATCCTTTTAAGGTGGTGGGAATGTAGTGGCCCATATCCAGAATTAACGATAATGAGTAATTATCGTGTGATCATGTTAGATTTAGTAAAACGTGATTAAGGAGACTTCTAAATGGATTAACGTAGCCCGGAAATAGACCCAAAATGATCAGAAATGGTCCGGAGGTTCAAATAGATTGGAAGCTCCGAAGTTAGGATCGGATGCTCCGAAGGTGATCGGAAGCTCCGATGAACGATCGGAAGCTCCGATCGAATTTCGTCATCCATGACGTGTGGTTGATCGAAAGCTCCAAACAGGATCGGAAGCTCCGATCACCCCTATCCGAAGTCAACCAGTGAGATTTTGACACGTCGCAGATGAGGATGTTCGGAAGCTCCTTCAATCATAGCCGATCCATTGTTCTGTAGTCACTGAGTCAACTTATATTTGAGCTGCTTTTTTCGTGACCTAACTCTGCATCGGTTATTCTGCTTCATTTAAAATCTTATCGGCTTCAGCTTTATCTAATTGAAATCACAGGAAAGATTTTACTGATGTTCTTCAGCTTATGCTTATGAATCACATTTCATCTATCTGAAAATTCAAGATTGAGTATTAATCAATGAGCTAGATTAAATACTCACAAGAATCAATTATTGATTCACGTCTGAAATCTCTTTCTGAATTGGATGTTCTAAAAAGCACTTTCTTGCTGATCACTCTGTTCACACAACAAAATCTCTATCTGTTATTCTTCTGCTAACTCTATTTATTCTGCTCTGTTCTTGTTCTGTTCGGATCAATCTTCACATTCTCTATCTTTTTCTTGAATCATATCTGATCTGATAGCTGATACTGTTGAAATATTGTCTTCATATAAAGACAATTCTGCTTTTCGTATTATCTAATAAACAAAACACTATTTCTATATCTATTAGATAGTTATCACAGGAATTATAGTAATCAAGTGGCAGAAAGTCAATCAGCTAGTACCGAATCTAGTACTATTGTTCTGAGTATATCCTCAAAAATCTGGATAGTCACATCTTACAATCCATAAATCGGAGGATGATATAATGAAATCTTATACAACCAAACACTCAGAACATCTGATAATAAGTGCCACAATCTAGAAAACAAATCTAAAGTCTCTATCTCGACAATAGATTTTAATAATTCCTGTAATCTTATCATCTTTCTAACTTCTTAACAGTTATATCTTTTTGTCTGTATCATATCTAATACAACATATTCTTGAATCTGTCGAAATCTACAACAATCTAAATCGCAAAATCATGACGATTTAAGTAGTTTCGAACTAAAAGTTTTCAAAAAATTGATCATATTTCAGCTCTTAAGTAACTAAACTGTTACATAAACCATCTGTTTTCTTTTTTTCTGTTTCCTTTACTGGAAATTTAGTATTGGAAATTTCAATTCTGTCGTATCTGCTTTCATTTTCTTTCATGAATACTGATTTTCATGTAATTCATACATGCAAATCATACATTTTCAAACAACTTGATGAATATAACTCTGTTTTAATATGCCTCTTTCATAATCTGATATTCCATTTCTAGAATATCTGGCATAAACCAACGATTTTTCACCGCAAAATTCATCTACTCTGATATGCTTTCTTGTCTCATATCTTAATCTAGCATTCTCAATCGAATTTTAATTGCTTGATCTCATATCAATGTTGCCTTAATCTTTCCAAACTAATCTAACTTAGCTTGGATTGCAACAATTCTGATTGTGTGAGTATCTGGCTAAAAACTCAAGCACAAAAGGTACAGATCTGTAATCAATTGATCAAGCAATCATCTTAATTTCTTCTTTCTATTTCCCAATAAATATCAACTCATGAAATTAATTCATACATCTTGCTGATACTCTAGAACAAAATTTCTATCAGTTACGAGCCAAAGTCTTCAAGATATACTGAATATACACATCAAATGATCAACAATTCTTGAATTCCAAATCTAAGGAAGTCGCTCAAGTCAAGGTCATCCAAAATCAAGTATTCTGAATGACAAAATCTGCTAAGTGAAAACAACTCACTTGCATCTCAAAACTCAAAAGCGAGTGAATCAAATCAGTCTCTAGCAAAGGAATAAGACTCAATCAAGATCGATCGAGGTCGAATACAAACACCTCAGAATCGATATCAAAAAATTCAAAAATCATGATTTCTATGATGTAATAGCTTCAGCAAAATCAAACAAAAAGCTCAACTGTAAGTGATTTTTCTTATTCTCTATTGATATGAGTTTATCTATTAATTCTCAATTGACAATAGTCAAATATCATCTTTCGACTTAACTTATTATCGTAGAATTAATAATCATTATTTCAGTACTACGATAATGCTTCTCTACTTAATATTCTAGTTGTTTCTGGAGTTGTTTAGCTCAAGTAGTGTTCTTCTATACGAGTTGTCATAAGACTTTCGTACTAAACACCACTCTATCTAAAACTCCTTTCATTTCGTAGAAAGGTCGGAATCTTTCATCTAAATAATTTATGTATAGTTTAACCACTGACATATCTGTCAATTCTAGGTTAGTTCTATACTAATTCAGTACATTGATTAGAATTCTTCCGACATTCTTCTACTTTCATCTTGAGATATATCCAGTACTGAAATAAAAGAAATCTTACTTGCTGAAACTCATATAATAAATCTCTAGCCATTTCTATTGCTTAATCATTGAACAGATTCAATCAAATGTTAACTGGTACTCAATTATTTCATTAATATCGTTAATGCATCTTAACTTAATACCCAAATTTTATATTATAAAATTCAATCTTATTTTCTCAAATCTGTATTTCATTTTTTCTGTCTAATCGTTCAAATGAGTTCCATCTACTCAAAGGCAAAATCTCAGCAAATACAATTAATAAAGGCTCAACAGATAACGATTGTAGCATAACAACTCATTGATCTATGAATGTATGCAAGGCAATCAATATATACACAATAAGGTTAACTAAAATGAATATAATTACCTGCAGTATTATTATCTTGTTCAATTTCAGCCAATAATATGTAATTTCTTCTTGCCGATGAGATTGTTTTATATTCAGATTTCCTCTTAATCTGTTTCAGCTAAGGATGATATTTTCATCTGTCTTGAAATACTGACTCTTAAACTTAATCGATCTTTGCTATTGTTGTTACTATCTTTTGCTTCATAGATAGACTGCTATGAAATCTGTAGTGAAGGTGATGGTTATAGTTTTCTCAATTACAGAGACGTGAGTAACATTCCACTCTGCCTCATACAGCCGGTTTGTGATTTTCTTTATTTTGTCACTGTCTTCAATTAACTCATTCAAGTTGCTATGCTTCTGTTTGAAAATTTTGATTTTCTATCTTTTCTATGAATACAGAAAGAAACAATTCTGTTTGCTTACCTGCCAAACCATTTCAGTAGCTCTGCTCTTCAATTATCTCTTCTTCATAGTCTACCAAATTCTTGCAAAGGCAAGGAGTTGATATATAATCAGGATGGTTCTATGTTCATCTGAATATTCTTCACTTGAAAAACTAATTCAGCTCTTCAACTCAACTCTTTTCTAGCCATAGCACATTTTGTATATTTCTGAGTTGGTGATTAATAGCTCTGGATTTGTTCAACTAACACACTCCTTAGTGCAATCATCATATCTATCGATGAAAAACATACCTCAATACTGTTCTGTTCTGCATGAGATACTTATTCTGGCTGAAAAATCTGTTTTACTCTATAACAGAAGAAATATATATAATGCAGAGATTATGAAATACAACTCAGTATAACATCCAAATAACCTCATGCTTTTGAATATAACACATGCTTGAAAATTCTCATGTTTTTCAAATAATACATGTTTACAACGAATTCACTTATTCTTATGAATTCAATAAATCATGTATACATATCAGCATATAAGCATGTAATTCTAAATCAATAAAGCAAGAATTATTCAATCAATAAAATCATGTTCGCATACAATTCTTTAAGTCAAGTAAAGCATAATCATGCAATACTAAAAATGCATGCGACTCAATCTACCCCGCTTAACTTCTATCGTAGTCCAAGACTTTATGCTCTGATACCACCTGTTGTGGGACCTCGGGTGCTAATCTCATCTTAAGGGGTAATTAATGAATAAGCATCATTAATTAGACAAGTGAGAAAGAAGAAAAAAATTTATTTTCAAAGAGGGGTGCGCTCGAGCGGTCAGAATCTACCGCTCGGGCGCTCCCTTTAAAATGTTCGGGCAGAAACTTGGACACAGGGTTGCGCTCGAGCTGCAGTTTTTAACCGCTCGGACGCTCCTTGTGCCAGCCCCATACTCTGTTTTTTTTCCAAAACTACCACGCACGAGATCTTGTGCGGTTTGATCAAACATAATATGCTAATTTCCATCTAAAAGCTGCACAAAAATATATACTAAGTGACAAGCATAAATACACGTACTAGTAATCTAAATACATGACCAAGATAGAACATACAAAGTGTTCAATATTTATTCTCAAATATAAACATTAACACTTGACTTCTAACATGTTTGATCAACATCTAGGGATCAAAACATCTGCTATATCCGAATCACCACTTTTAATCTTTCAATCTTGAGCTATCCAAGCCAGGTTTGACTTGCTCATGCACCAACCTAATGCAATGCACACATACAAACAAAGAAACAGCCGGATAACTCCGGTGAAAATAAATCTTAGTATGAACGACATACATATACATCATTTAAGCATATTGAATCAATATGTCATAATAATCTTAAATCACAAACATGTAAGAACATGTTAATCATGGAAGTATAATCGATTCTTAATTCTTAAAATATAATTGTTCATCTACAGCAATATCATACAAAACATAGAAACACATTCATATCTTGAATGGCATATAAT
The DNA here is from genome assembly GCF_033568475.1 of Henckelia pumila. Lineage (NCBI taxonomy): Eukaryota > Viridiplantae > Streptophyta > Magnoliopsida > Lamiales > Gesneriaceae > Henckelia > Henckelia pumila. The sequence goes on from NC_133120.1 coordinate 42,485,123, forward strand.
AACATGCTAGCATTTATAAACGCATATTCTAAACCAAAAAAATCTCTAGGTTAATGCATAAATGCAATGCATAATTCAAGGAATAGGCTACCAAATCTGATAACAATAAATCTTGGTTTTTGGGATCCCGGGGAAATAAAATCTTTAACCGACCACCCACTTACCCAATCGAGATGGCGTTAAATATCTCTAGGTTAAGAATTTCGGATATTAAAATCTTAAAATCCGAAAATCCTCAAATTAAATATTTTCGACCCGACATTTAAATTTCTAATTCTGACATTTCTCAAATTCATATTTTCTCAATTCCGGAATTTAAATATTAAATTCCGTAATTAATTCTTTAATATTTTCGGGCCTTACATTAATTGAACAGAATTCATGAAAATAATTTAATTAGAAGTAGTTGTTGTTGAAACCAGGTGAAATCAAAATCTCTAGACCATTTTCTCTCATTGATAATTTTCTGAAGTTGTTGCTTAGCTTGCTAAAATTTATTATTTATTTAAGTTTGAAAACTAAAACTATTTATTTAATTTTCTAAATAAATTTTGGACTATTTTAATTACAAGTACTAAATAATTTTCACACTACTCCTCGTGGGAATGATACTTTACTCGCTTCTTTATTAAAACTTGATGTCTTGCACTTGCAGGCACAAAAATACGCAACACATGCTTATGCGGTTGATTGCTTATTTCTGGAATCGGGTTACTACAACAATTATGAAATACTTGTCAAAATTGGTGTTTATGGCAATTGATAGTAAAGCAAAGATTGACACAGTCTCAAATCAAACAGTTCTGATAGCTGCTGATTTATCCGCTCAAATTCATCAATCAGAGAAAAGAACTACAGATAGGATAAATCAAATGGAAGCTAATATTGGCACCCAGTTGCATGAAATCATATTACATCTACAAAAGGGTGATGTCAAAAAGAGGAAGAGGAATCTGGGAAAAAGGATGAAGAAGAGGATAGAAACCGAAAATAAAATAAAAATGAAGGAGATAAAAAGAAAGCTGGAAGCAGTGGAGCTTCATGGTTTCGAAAATAGTTAAAACTTCTTATATTTTGATGTAACTAAAACTGCTTGCTACATAACTGCTTATAACTTCTTTATTATGTTTATCTTTGAGAAGTTTAGAACTGTTGTTTATCTCTTAATTTGTAGAAGGAGTTCATAAGTTTTGTCATCACCAAAAAGGGAGAAATTGTTGGATGCTTAGTTTTGGTGATTACAAAATGTACTACCAAGCATTGTAAAATAGGTAGAAGATCTTTGACTGCTCGAAACTGCTCAAAGACTCGAGAAGAATATTCGAACTACTTGAAGAATCTTCAACTGCTCTAAGAAGACTCATTAAACTATTTGAAGATCTCGAGAAAAGCTTTTGAAGTAGAGGTGTTCTGGAGAGATACTTCCAAGTTTTGAAGATTTTTCATATGGAAAATCAAGGTTTCAATGAATGAATATTTCGCGTAAAGATTTTGAGATTTGATAAAAAAGTTGAGTATTTTTTAATGAAAGGTTTAGATGCAATTCTTTTGAAGATGAATGTTTTTGGATGAATTCTTTTTGAATTTTTGAAGTTTTCAAGCGTACAATCAAACTTTTAAGTGTGTGAGTAAATACGTTTTAATCGGAAGTTAAAAGGATGAAGAAAGGAACCCAAATCGATTGTCTAGGGTTTTTCTCGCACCAGACAGGTGCCTAAGCGCTGCCAGAATTTTTACTCTGGCGCCTAGGCGCTAGTTGTTGTGCTTGGGCGGGAATTTTCTTCCGCCCTGGTGCAAAACGTTCTATCCCGGAAGTTTTAGTACGTCTTTTTGAGATCCTAAATTCTTGTTTTTGATATTTTACTGTGTTTTAAGTATTTTTAAGTGTTCCTATGTAAAACGTTTCAATTTTTTATGTCTACAATGGAAAGAACGACTCACGTAGATTGGTTTAGTTGTGTAATGCATTATATGCTAGTATGTTCTCACGAAAGTTATGTTCATTATGAAAACATGAAATTTTATGATTGTAAAGATGATGTGGTCATTTTTATTTAATTAGCACGCATGATTTTCAAGCATGAAAGGATTTTTAAGAGCATGATATGTGGAGTTTCAAGTTATTTTCAAGGTTAATGATGACATGATGTTTTTAAGATATTTTTAAGTATGTTTCATGAACGATAAGAATTGTTATGAAGCAAATGTTTTATGATGAGTATGATAAAGTTATGAGAAAGTTTATGAAGAAAATGCTTATGACGATGATGTTTATGATGAGAAAAGATGAAGAAGTTTATGATGTTACGATGATGCATGAAAAATATTTTGATCTCGTATATGCTTTTGTGATGGAAATACAGGACTGGTACTCCTGATTGTGTCCCGGAGGGGCCTTTCCAAATATGTGCTCATGAGACGGAATGTTAGGCCTGGTGCCCTGGAATGAGCCACAGGGAAGACCTTTCCAAAGAATAAAAGTTTAAATGACTGATACCATATGGTGTTGTAAAACGAATCCGTGATCACGGGATGAAATGATGTGCTCATAATGATGGTTGCCACAATTTCATGTATCTCATCACCCTTATATGACAAGTTTTTACTATATGTTTATGTTATTCCATTGCATTAAGTTTTATATTTTTCCTATGCGATATATGTATGTATATTCTTGTTGAGACTTTAGACTCACTATGCTTGATTGGTGCATTTAGATTTGAGATGTAAAGTTATTAAAAGCTTTGGTGGAAAGGTTGAAGAGTTCAAGAGGCGAAGGCATTGCATGGCACGACCGTTTCGAATCACCTATGTTTTTAAAGCGAGAAGAATTTGCATATATTTATTGATCTTTCGTTATTACACTAGTTTGATGCACGACCTTTAAGAGTCAATATAGAAGAAAAGTTTCGAGTTAGTATTTTCATTAATGACAACCTCGTGATGATGGATTTTAATGATTTAAAGTTTTTAATATATATGTTGTTTAGTTCAGTATGATAGTTTTATGCTTTGTACCACGAATGTTTTAAAAAGTATATTTCGCACTACGTTTATTTTATTAAAACTCATAGTTCACCTGCTTTCCTAAGATTTTAATTGTCGGTTCAGGTTTTCTATGTAAGTAGTAGTTTTTGTAGTGCCCGTATATGAGCCGATCATTGTGTGTAGGGTTGCATCTTTGTTTCAAATATTTTATGTATGTTAGAGTCATTAGGATTTTAAGTGTTATTTACATAGATTTTAATTTCAAGCACGATTTACTGATCTTGCAAACACAATGCAAGCCCTGCACTTTTATATTTGAAAAAAATTTCCCCACACTTTTCCGCATCTATATTTTTGTAAATGTTTAAAAATACGGGACGTCACACTTAAGTTGTGGTGGATACTAGGTGTAATATCCCAATTCCACTTTACAAGATTAATTTACTAATCATGTTTAGATTTAATAAAACATGGTTAAGGGATTTTATTATAATTTAACGGACCAAGTATTTGGGTCCAAAACACCCGAAAAATGCTTAATGGGCTTAAATTGGGCTCGGGAAGTTCAGAGGGTCCGAACCAGATTGGAGCCATCGTTGGAGTTCGGAAGTACGGGGCAGATCGGAGCATCCGAACGGAGATCAGAGCATCCGATCGTAGTGCCATGCACGTGTCAAAAAAAATTGAAAACATAGCTACATGCATGGGATCGGAGCATACGATCTTGACCGATCGGAACGTGGCATCCATGCATAGATCGGAGCGTCCGATCTAGGTATCGGAGCATCCGATCTCCACCAATAAATAAGGGTCTGAGGCTCTCATTTGATTGCAAATTCCGAAACCTCTCCTCTCCTGTATTGCTCTAATTTAAGGGCTTCGGGACTCTTTATTTAAGAGTTGGAGTAGGTAGTATTATTTTTATAGTTAACAGACAGTGTCTGTGGGGACCTCGGGTGCTAATCTCCTCTTAAGGGGCAAAGAGAGTTAAATACACTTAACTCATAATCATCAACCAAGCATGAAATAAATGCAAACAATTTTTTTTTTAATAGGTGGCTCGCTCGAGCGAGCCTAGGTTGGGCTCGAGCAAGCACCTCTCGGGTTCAATACCCAAGCATGGCTCGCTCGAGTGAGCCTAGGGTGCCGCTCGAGCGAGCTGTGCTCTGCTCCTGCTGAACATATGCTGCTTTTATGCTGATCTTTCCTGCTTTGCTGATGAACATGCATCTAAACATGCTAGATATGCTGTACAAATGAATAAGAACATGATAACTTCATTTGCAACATGAAAACATCATCCTTAATCTACTTAGATTCTTCCAAAGGAAATACAAACATATAAATTCTCAAGTTACTACAACATCTCATAATAACTTCATCATATACCAAATAAAGAACATCTTGTCTAAGTTCACAATTTGGTGCACCATCTGCTAAAACCCGAAGTCACCACGTGCTATGACTCTTCTCAAACTATCCAAGCCATGACTGACTTTCTCATGCCCCAACTTGATGCAATGCACACATACAACAAAGAAACAGCCGGATAACTCCGGTGAGAATAAATCTCAGTACGAACGATCATATACATCATTTAAGCATATGAACTCATTCAAATCTTGAATGTAAAATAACATGCTAGCATTTATAAACGCATATTCTAAACAATAGAAATCTCTATGTTAATGCATAAATGCAATGCATGTGCCAAGGAATAAGCTATCAAATCTGATATCAATAAATCGTAGCTCTGGGATCCCGGGAAAATAAAATCTTTAACTAACCACCAACTCTCCCAATCGAGGTGATGTTAAATATCTCAATTCCCCTGACTTTGGTGCAACTATAGTGAGTCATCTAGCTCTGGAATTAAATCTATATTCCGTGCCATGATTCGTCTGACTCTGGAAGTAAATCTACATTCCATGTCACTCAACTACAGTTCTCCAAACGTCATCTGCACTCTAGGCCTTTAAACCCTCTGTGCTTTTCAGGCTGGAGTTCAAGATGAATGCAACATAATCTGGATGCATCAAATCATACATAAGCTAAAACAACATCTTGAACACATCAATCATATAATCATATGATCATATAATCACTCAAGGATACCGACAAATCTGTAAGCATCACATAGAATACGTAAAACATGTTCAATACAAAACATAATATAAATCAAAGAAGACAAGTAAACAATTACATAAATATTCTGGGAATTCAAGAAGATAGATATCTTGAATAATCTATCTCATTTATGTAAACGTAAACAATAACATATATTAAACATGCATGTATGTGATTTTAGGCAACTCGATAATTAGAAACAATCTCGAGTTATTCTGCCCATCTTATTAATGTCTATTCATACCTTTCCTTCTGAATCTGAGAAGCTCCAATTTTGGACAAATAACATCAAAGAACTTCCATCACAATCTGCTCAAATCAGTACAATCATTGGCTAACTTCTCGAGTTCGTCGATTCGAATTCGATATTTTGCATTCAAAATCTGAAATGCATTGATTTTCAATTCAATATCAGCTCCCAATATCACTACAAACTCATAAATTCTGAAACAACTACAAGACTTGATTGTTCGGTCAAAATCAAAACCGACGGTGTAACGGTTCGAATTCGAAAATCCCAAAGGCATTAATATCAATAATACAATCATATTAATCAAATATCATCACCAATTCCAGCAGCATAAAACGTGAACATCAGCCACTAAAAATCAGATTTCTGACAAATCTTTCAAAAATCGGAAACATGTTCAAACGACGATTTTTTCTCGATCCGTCTTAGATATGTTATCGTCGTATATGCTAGAACACATTTATACAATGAAATTTTAATTCTAACAACATCATAAAATTCAAATATGTTAGAACTTCTTAAAACTTACGTCAAAACGTAGCACTCGAAGCTGTGATCGCAAATATACGATCAATCGAAAATTCTATCGGGCGGATCAAAAGATATGGAAGCTTAAAAGATCAAAAATGGACATGGAACCCTTGTTTATCTTTTCTCGGTTCCTTGACTGAACTTTCTGATGAATTCACACATACTTACACGTTTTTATGGCCAAGTTGCAAGGAAATTGCACTTTGGTCCCTGAACTTTGGCTTATTGCAATTCAGTCCTCGGACAAGCGATTTAATTCAATTTCAATCATAAATAATTTAAGAATAATAGAATTTAATTTTAAACTCTAAATATTCTCAAATTACATATTCTTGAATTAAAATTAAATCATTTCGGACCTTATCGCATTTTAGTCCTTGAATAACTCAATATTTGCAAATTGGCCCTTGCTCGGATTTCATCCACAAATTAAATCCTTGATATTTATAATATTGGAATTTACATCTTAAATTCCATAAATATCAATTTAAATATTTTTAATCTTTTAATTTATGAATTCCGGATATTAAAATCTTAAAATCCGAAAATCCTCAAATTAAATATTTTGGACCCGAAATTGAAATCTCTAATTTCCATAAATTCTTAAATTCATCTTTTCACTCTTATTTGGAATTTAACTCTTCAATCCTATCATTAAGAACTTAATATTTTCGGGCTTTACAATTCCTCCCCTCTAAGGAATGATTTCGTCCTCGAAATCGCATTCGATGTTACTGCTGATTCTCGTAAGCTGTATAGCTGACTGAAGTAATACGGACTTCAATTCTCTGAGCTTTAGATATCTATTCTAATATCGTCTCTTCTATAGTATCTTACTCTTCTTTCTGATCGCTTCTGCAATCATAACTATTCGCATGAACATATAATCACTGACTCAATTTAGATATAAGTTGCTCTTTCTCGTCAATTTTCTCTGAATTGAATGCACATACATATTCTATTTGATATTCTTCAGCCAATGCATATGGATAACAAGTCATCTGTCTGAAAATTCAAGATTGAGTATTAATCAATAAGCTAGATCAAATACTCATAGCTTCTGAAATCTCTTTCTGAACCTAATGATGCTTGAAAAAAAAACTTCTTTGCTGATCATTCTATTCAGGCTTCAAATCTATATCTGTTACTAATTTTCTAACTCTGTTTGTGCTACTCTTGTCTTATCCTGTTCAAATCAATCCTCACATTATCTATCTTTTCTTGACTCATATCTGGTCTGATAGCTGATACTTCTGACATATCATTTCAATATAAAGACAATTATTCTTTTCTTATCATCTAAACGCAAAATACTGTGTCTATATTTATCAGATAGCTGTCACGGGAATTATAGTAATCAAGTGGCAAATAATCAATCAACTAGTACCGAATCTAGTACTATAGTTCTGAGCATATCCTCGGAAATCTGGAAAATCACATCTGATATTCCACAAATCGGAGGATGGTATAATGAAATCTCATATAACCAAACACTCAAAACATCTGACAATCAATGCCATAATCTAGAAAACAAATCTAAAGTCTCTATCTCGACAATAGATTTCAATAATTCCTGTAATCTGATCATCTTGCTAAATTCATAACCAGTATCTCTTTATGTTTGTATCATATCTAATACAACATATTCTTGAATCTGTCGAAATCTACTACAATCTAAATCGCAAAATCTTGACGATTTGAGTAGATTCGAACTCAAATCTTTCAAAAATTGATATTCTTTCAACTCTTATGTAACTAATCTGTTACAAAAACCACTTGAGTTCTTCTTTTCTGCTTCTTTTACTAGAAGTTTGTATTGGTAATGTCAATTTTGTCGTATCTGCTTCCATTTCTTTCACCAATATTAATTTCCATGTAATGACTACATGTAAGTCATACAAATGTAGACAACTGAATGGATATTAAATATACTGTCATATGCCTCTTTCAGAATATGATATTCCATATCTAGAATATCTGGCGTACTCAAACGATTATTCACCGCAAAATTCATCTGTTCTGATCAGCTGTCTTGTCTCATATCTTACTCTATCGTTCTCAATCAATATTTTATTGATTGATCTAATATCAATGTTACTTTTATCTTTCCAAACCAATCGATATTAGGTTGGATTGCAACAATTCTGATTGTATGAGTATCTGTCTAGCAACTCACGTATAAAAATTACAGATTTGTAATCACTCGATCAAGCATTCATATAATTTTCTTCTTTCTATTTCCCATGTACTAGCAAATTATGCAATCAACCCATAAATATTGTGGATACTTTGAATCTGAGTTTCTATCAGTTACGAGCCAAAAACTTCAAAATACACTGAATATATACATCAAATAATCAATGACTCTCAAATTCTAATCAAAGGAACTCGCTCAAGAAAATGTCAGACAAAATCAAATATTCTGAATGACAGCGAGTTAAGCAAAGCAGACTCTAGCAAAAGAATAAGAGTCAATCAAAATTGATCGAGGTCAAATAACACAACCTCAGAATCGATATCAAGAATTTCAAGAATCATGATTCCTATGATGTAATAGCTTCAGCAAAATTGAAGAGAAAGCTCAACTGTAACTGATTTTTCTTATTCTCTATTGACATGAGTTCATTTATTAATTCTCAGCTGACAATAGTCGAATATAATCTTTCCGACTTAACTTATTGTCATAGAATTAATCATCATTTCTGTACTAAATAACTCTTTTCTATTCAATATTCTAGCTGTTTATGGAGTTCTTCAGTTCAAGTAATGCTCTTCTATACAAGTTGTCATCAGACTTTCATACTAGACATCACTTTCTATAGAACTCCTTTAATTTCGTAGAAAAGTCGGAATATGTCTTCTGAATATTTCTGTATATTCTAACCACTGACATATCAGTCAATTCTAGGTTAGTTCTATACTAATTCAGTACATCGACTAAAATTCTTCCGACGTTTTACTCTTGGTATAACCAGTACCGAAATAATATAAAGTTTATTTTCTAAAACTCATATCAAATAGATCAATACTCATTTTCTATTGTTGATCGAACTGAATCAATGCACAAGATCAATCAATTCTTATCTGATACTCAATTATTGCATTCATATCGATAATGCATTCTAGATTAATATCTCACGCCTGATATCAGCACATTCAATCTTATTTCTTCAATTCTGTATTTCATCTTCTACTCAAAGGCAAAATCTCAGCAAATACGATGAATAAAGGCTCATCAGATACGGATTGTAGCATAACAAATCACTGATCTATGAATGTATGCTATGCAATAAATATATAAGCGGTTAACTAGAATTAACTCACTTACCTGTAATATTCTTATCTGATACAACTTGAGCCTTATTTTCTGTACTTTCTTATTGCCTATGAAATTATCTGCCATGTAAATGTTCTCTTGATCTGTTTCAGCTAGGGGAGCTATGATTATATTTCTTCATCTGCTGAAGTTTAGGCTGAATCGATCTTTGCTGCTATTATCACTATCTCTTGTTTCATAGCTATACTGCTATGGAAGTTGTGGTAGAGGTGATGATCATAGTTTTTCACAATGACAGAGGCGTGAATAAAAATTCAACTCTGCCTCGTACTACCGGTTCATGATTTCGTTATGCTATTGCTGGCTTGAAATCAACTCATTAAAGTTGTTATGCTTATATTCTGCAAACTCTGCTTTTCTATCTTCTTTATCATATACGGAAAGAAACAATTCTTTTTACTTACCTGCCAAACATTTCAATACGTCTGCTCTTCCATATGTTTTTCTATCAAATTCACCAACTTCTTGCTAAGTTCTGGAGTTGATATAAAATCAAGCTGGTTCTATGTTCATCTGAATATTCTTCACTTGAACAAATGATCCAGCTTTTCAACTCAACCCCTTTCTAGACATAGCATATTCTGTATCTTTCTGAGTTGTTGATTAATAACTGTGGAGTTGTTCAACTAACATACCCCTCAGTGCAATCATCATATCGATCAGCTCAAAACTTATCTCAACTCTGTTCTATTCTGTCTGTGGTTCTGTTCTGTCTGAGGTTCTCATGCTATCTGCACAATTTGTCTTATTCGATAACAAAAGCAATATATATGGCAGAGATTATAAAATACAATTTCAGTATAACATACATATAATCTCATGCTTCTGAATAGAACACATGCTTGCAACTTCTCATGCTTTTCAAATAATACATGCTTACAACGAATTCACTTATTCTGATGAATTCAATAAATCATGCATACATATCAGCATATAAGCATGTAATTCTCATATCAATGAAGCAAGCAGTGTTCAATCAAGCAATCATAGTCGCATACAATTCTGTAAAGCAAGTAAAACATACTCATGCAATACTATAAATGCATTCGACTCAATCTACCCCGCCCAACTTCTATCTTAGTCCAAAACTTTCCGCTCTGATACCACCTGTTGTGGAGACCTCGGGTGCTAATCTCCTCTTAATGGGAAAATAGAGTTAAATACACTTAACTCATAATCATCAACCAAGCATGCAATAAATGCAAACAGTTTTTTTTATTTTTTTTATAGGTGGCTCGCTCGAGCGAGCACCTCTCGGGTTCAACACCCAAGCATGGCTCGCTCGAGCGAGCCTAGGGTACCGCTCGAGCGAGCTGTGCTCTGCTCTTGCTAAAAATATGCTGCTTTGATGCAGATCTTTCTTGCTTTGCTGATGAACATGCATCTAAACATGATAGATATGCTGTACAAATGAATAAGAACATGATAACTTCATTTGAAACATGAAAACATCATCCTTAATCTACTTAGATTCTTCCAAAGGAAATACAAACATATAAATTCTCAAGTTACTACAACATCTCATAATAACTTCATCATATACCAAATAAAGAACATCTTGGCTAAGTTCACAATTTGGTGCACCATCTGCTAAAACCCGAAGTCACCACGTGCTATGACTCTTCTCGAACAATCCAAGCCATGACTGACTTTCTCATGCTCCAACCTGATGCAATACACACATACAACAAAGCAACAGCCGGATAACTCCGATGAGAATAAATCTCAGTACGAACGATCATATACATCATTTAAGCATATAAACTCATTCAAATCTTGAATGTAAAATAACATGCTAGCATTTATAAACGCATATTCTAAACAATAGAAATCTCTAGGTTAATGCACAAATGCAATGAATGTGCCAAGGAATAGGCTATCAAATCTGATATCAATAAATCATAGCTCTGGGATCCCGGGGAAATAAAATTTTTAACTAACCACCGACTCTCCCAATCGAGTTGGTGTTAAATATCTCAATTCCCCTGACTTTGGTGCAACTATAGTGAGTCATCTAGCTCTGGAATTAGATCTATATTCTGTGCCATGAGTTGTCTGACTCTGGAAGTAAATCTACATTCCATGCCACTCAACTACAGTTCTCCAAACGTCATCTGCACTCTAGGCCTTTCAACCCTCTGTGCTTTTCAGGCTGGATTTCAAGATGAATGCAACATAATCTGGATGCATCAAATCATACATAAGATAAAACAACATCTTGAACACATCAATCATATAATCATATGATCATATAATCACTCAAGGATACCGACAAATCTGTAAGCATCACATAGAATACGTAAAATATGTTCAATACAAAACATAATATAAATCAAAGAAGACAAGTAAACATTTACATAAATATTTTGGGAATTCAAGAAGATAGCTATCTTGAATAATCTATCCCATTTATGTAAACGTAAACAATAACATATATTAAACATGCATATATGTGATTTTAGGCAACTCGATAATCAGAAATAATCTCGAGTTATTCTGCCCATCTTATTAATGTCTATTCATACCTTTCCTATTGAATCTGAGAAGCTCCATGTAAAGCCCCATTTTTATCTTAATTGAACATATTGAGTTATTTCGTGATTTTAGAATTAGAGAGCCGAACTTTTACTTATCAGGGTCTATTTTGCAATTTTTGGAATTTTCAGGGACTGAAATGCAAAAATTGAGTTTGTAATAATATCTAAGGATTGACTAGGTCTTTTAATCATTCCTTGTCTTCCTCATCACCCTCTCAACCGAGTTCCCTCCATTGAAGACGCTCAAAGTGAGCTCCAAGCTTTGTGATTTTGATTCTAGCTCAATCCGTCCGATAGAATTGATTTCTGACTTGATATCTACGATCACAGCGACGAGTGCTCCATTTGTTAGTAAGTATATCTTAATTCTGAGAATTTTGAGTTTTTTGATGTTTTCAGAATTTGTTTATACTCGGAGAGGATGATTTTGAGTTAGCAGTGATTGTATATCTAAGACGGTTCAAAGATCTAACGACGATCGGATTTGTTATGATTTTTCTTATTATTTTCAAAAACCTTGATTTTGTGATGTGTTAGGATTGTGTTGGAATTGAGGTTTGAGGATTGGAATGAGTTTATTGAGTTGTTGTTTTGCTGTCTGCATTTCCGGTTTGATCAGTTATAGCCGTTATGTCGTCAGTTCGAAGTTTGAACGTCGTTTTGATGTTTTGAGTTTGATATCGATTTTGATCACCATGACTTCTTCTGATAGATTGAATTGAAGTTCTAGAAGTTGAGAGCTTTACAGGTTTGATCAGTTGGAAGAGTTGAGCCGGTATAGTGTCGATGTTATTCTTTATTTCTCGATGGATTTGGATAGATTTTGATTGAAGGAACTTTGATTGAGAATTTTTGTTTTACAGATCGACGACTGTGAACAACACAAAGAAAGGTATAAGATGACTTTGGAATGGTATAGGACGATTAATTCGAATCCAGATTGATTCGAGTGTCCTAGAAGAAATCACATATTGCATGTGTATGTGCTTATGTGCTTATTTGAATATATGTCTGAATTGTTATTTGAATGCATTAGATTCATGTGCATTCATATTGAGCCGAATTGATTATTCTTTTGAATTAGATGATCTAGAGATTGTAGTCGAGTGACTTGGTAGGAGATTTACTACTTCGTTGTTTAACTCACTATAATGCTCTGGAGTCTAGAGGATTAAAATATGCCTCGTCCACCTCGAGAGGGAAGTCGGTGTGATTGTAAGAAGTTTTAACCTCGGGATCCCAAACCAAAGAAAGAAAGAAAGAAGAATTACATTTGGTTATCTGAGTCTGATAATCCAGAAGTTTTAAAGACATGCATATCATTTTAATTCAACATTTGATTGGATTAAGTGATTATATGAAGAATGAGTTAATATTATGACTTGATATGTTTATTTGATAGCATGTTAGTCTCTTTTACTGGGAATATCAATTCTCATCGGATTATCCGGCTGTTGTCTTTGTTGTATGTGTACTTGGAAATAGGTGGGACAGGTACCAGTTAGAGACCACGTGGATAGAGGATCGAGAGATTAGAAGTGAGACTTGGTTTTTAGAAGTCGAATGTATTCGAACTTTTGATGTTTTGTAATGCATGCGAATCTAGTTATGTTTTGAAGTAATTACTAGACTCAAACCTTGGTTGTATCTTGTTGTATCGAGTAGTCGAGATTATGTTTGAATTTGAATTGATGCATGTTGTTATGATTATTGATTGGATTGAGTTTGTAAGGAAAGTCATTCCATGTTCTGAAATTTTCTGGGCAAGGGGTGCGCTCGATCCTAGGTTATTGCAGGATCGAGCGCGGCCCCTGTGATTTCCGAGGCAGAGAGTTTCACAAAATGGTGCGCTCGATCCTGGCTTTTTGCTGGATCGAGCGCGGCACACTGATTTTTCTCGACAGAGAGTTTTAAATTTTGGTACGCTCGATCCTGGACTTTTATAGGATCGAGCGCAGCACTGTTCATCAAAAAAAAAAAAAAAAAAATTTATTTGTTGCCTTATCTTATAGATGGTGCATGATAATTGTTTATATTATCTTAAGAATAGAAGATTAGAACCGAGGCCTCACACTCCAATTCTTGACAAATAACATCAAAGAACTTCCATCACAATTTGCTTAAAATCAGTACAATCATTCAAGGCAAACTAGCTTCAAGACTTCTTCCATCTTTCTTGGTTCAAAGGCTAACTTCTCGAGTTCGTCGATTCGAATTCGATCTTTTGCATTCAAATCTGAAATGCATTGATTTTCAGTTCAATTTCAGCTCCCAATATCACTACAATCTCATAAATTTTGAAACAACTACAAGACTTGATTGTTCGGTCAAAATCAAAACCGACAGCGTAACGGTTCGAATTCGAAAATCCCAAAGGCATTAACATCAATAATACAATCATATTAATCAAATATCATCACCAATTCCAGCAGCATAAAACGTGAACATCAGCCCCTAAAAATCAGATTTCTGACAAATCTTTCAAAAATCGGAAACATGGTCAAACGACGATCTTTTCTCGATCCGTCTTAGATATGCTATCGTCGTATATGCTAGAACACATTTATACAATCAAATCTTAATTCTAACAACATCATAAAATTCAAATATGGTAGAACTTCTTAAAACTTACGTCAAAACGTAACACTCGGAGTTGTGATCGCAAATATACGATCAATCGGAAATTCTACCGGACGGATCAAAAGATATGGAAGCTTAAAAGATCAAAAGATATGGAAGCTTTAAAGATAAAAAATTCTACACGTTTTTATGGCCAAGTTGGAAGGAAATTGCACTTTGGTCCCTGAACTTTGGCCTAATTGCAATTCAGTCCCCGGACAAGCGATTTAATTCAAATTCAATCCTAAATAATTTAAGAATAATAGAATTTAATTATAAACTCTAAATATTCTCAAATTACATATTCTCGGATTAAAATTAAATCATTTCGGACCTTATCGCATTTTAGTCCTTGAATAACTCAATATTTGCAAATTGGCCCTTGCTCGGATTTCATCCTCAAATTAAATCCTTGATATTTATAATATTGGAATTTACATCTTAAATTCCATAAATATCAATTTAAATATTTTTAATCTTTTAATTTAAGAATTCCGGATATTAAAATCTTAAAATTCGAAAATCCTCAAATTAAATATTTTGGATCCAAAATTGAAATCTCTAATTTCCATAAATTCTTAAATTCATCTTTCCACTCTTATTCAGAATTTAACTCTTCAATCCCGTCATTAAGAATTAATATTTTTGGGCATTACAGTGTCCGTAGTAGTGGCCAAGTGGCGGAGCTCTAGCGAGGTGTTCAGGAGTCGTAGCAAGGTTGTGCCCAAACTTTGGGGCATTAGACATCAGCGGGCTGATGAAGAACGAAGGTATAGCTCTGGATCCTTATAAAAAATAGGGAGTATGCTATAGTTTAATTATGGTTTTTTGAGCATTATAGGTATTGTTTGACATGCTAGTTAATGCATGATTATTATGTATTGTAGTGCTGCATGGTAGGCTTGGAACCTAGATGGGAGCTTCTAGGATCTGCCATAGAAATGTACGTTTGTACTGACCAAGATATCCAAGAAGGTTTGCATGCTTTGATATATATTATGCTGCATGAACATATATCATATTGAGCCAGTTATTTTTTGAGATTAGCCAGAGTTAAGGAGGGGCTCACCTCTTATTAGGATGTTTGGACACTGAGAGTCCTGTCAACAGGTGGGTTGCACCTAATCTAGTGATCCAGGGATACACGTCCAGTTAGGAATGAGTGGTGTATCCCGTGCTTTGATTCGCTGTTCGGTACCGCTCATTACCTAGGCGCTTCCTGAGCCGATTGTCAGTATATTTTTCCCAAATATGATTACCCTATCATTTCATTTGCATGCATCATATTTGTATGTTTACCCGTACTAGCGTACTGAAATTTAGCGCTCACGTCCATATTCTTTTTATTGGACACCTATTCGAGGGGCAGTTTGCAGGGGTTCACCAGATTACTGGAGATTAGTCAGGTGTCCAGGGCTTGACTGTGAAGTCCTGTTAGGGTATTATTTATTCTGTCCTTTGTTATTCGATTTGGTTGTATCTTATTGGGTTTTTTTTACCGGTTGTATTCTTCCAGGTCTTTGAGATTTATTAAGTTTCCGCTGATTTATTCTGATTATATTTATTTAAGCTTAACTGCATGCTTAATCTCTGATTAGTAGGTGATTTCGGGAAGGGTCACTACATTTATGGTATGAGAGCATGCAATAAGATTCTTTGGGACTTAGTATTGATATTCGGGTTATCCCTGTAGATTACAAGTCAGATTCAATGACAATAGCAGTATCAGGAATTGGAATAGTAGGATACCTAGGCATTTTCAAGATCGTCATTGCCAAGGTTGGCATCAGAGTTTCGTATTATGAGGATCCCAACAGGATGTAGCTGGAAGAGAAGATCCAGTTTTCAACGCTAGTCACTTCTCGGTATTGGTTGGAGCGCATGGTGTATGACTACCCATCCGGCTTTAACCAAAGGAAGATTCTTCACTAGTAAATGGAGAGATTGTTAGAATATCCTACCGGAGAATGGACCATTTAATTGGTAATTTTCGGTAGTGAGATTAAATCTTTTAGATCTTGAGAGGAAGAAGGTCTGCTGACATGCCTGCATTGATGCTTTTGTTTGTAGCAGACAGGAAACCTCATGTTCAAGATCAGAATATGGAATGAAATATTTCCGCATATAGTCAGATTGTAAGATTTTCGTTGTATTGAGTTTTAAATACTGTATTAAGTTTTGTTGTAAACAATATTTCAGTTGTAAGTATTTGAATCAGATGTATTATAGAGACTTAGTGTTTGCCAAGGAAGATGTGTTTTCATCAGGGGCACAGTGATGAATTATACCAAGTGCTGTGGACTGTTTGGATATATGACTAGACGGAGAGAAAGTGCAACCCCATGTTTATTTAAGTGGAGGCTACCTCAGTCTAATGTGTTGCAACAATCACAGTAAGGGTATATATATAGATATTCGATATTTGAATTATCTCGTGAAGATTTAGTTGATAAAAGTTTTAGTATCCAAGGAAATTAGTTATCATCTGACTTTGTTAGAGATGCAGCGTAACATTCCTTAGGACAAGGAAGATCCAAGATACCGGATCGGGAAAAATCTTCTTTGGGCTTAGTTCATCTTGGTATCCATCTTGCGTGGACATAGGTGATGGTAGTATGTCCGGACTAGTATGGGATTGGTGCCACTAACTACCCTTAGCTATCGTTTGACCCTGTCAGAGATAGGAATGATGAGTTAAGTGTGGATTTTGTAATTCCAAGTGTTAGGAATTATCAGATTTATGGCAATGAGATCAGAGTTGTTGATCGAGCCATGTCAGTTATCAGTGGATCAAGAATGATTGATGTGGTTGTTAAGCCTAAATCAGTGATGATTTGAGTTGTTGTTGACCAGAATTGTGCTAGTTCAACTTTTGGGTTTTCTTCTGCCTAAGAAGAGTTGATAAGAAATTTTTACTTCTAATATTCTGTGGCAGATACAGATGTTGTAACCCCGTGATGGGGGAGGTGACTGTTCTTTTGTAGAAAGGACAATTTGAATGGTTCTTTGCTTGGTGATTAGAAACTTTTAACTTAGTTTTTAGGGACTGAACTAAAAAGTTGTTAATCTTTGAGGAAAATTTATAGGATGAGTACAGTACTCAGAGATTCAGATACTTATGTATGTTTCTGCAGTATTTCTGAGATTTCATTGTCGGAATTTGATCTAGCAAGTGATTAAATTTCAATGGGTACTAAATAGCATCAAGTTTTTAGATGTGGAAAAAGGACAGCAGCTGAGATCTAATGTTACCAGGTCTAGCGGGATTGTTGTCACTAATTTTTCGGGATGTTTATTGGATTAATTAGACCATTGATGTGTATAGGATCCAGTCAGGAGTTAGCTAGATTGCATTGATTTGAGGACTTCACCAAATAGGGATGAAACAGTTTCGTTCATCTAGTAGCGCAAGTCAAAATTCAGCAAAGAATTATTATTATCTGTGGCTGGATAATCAGTATCCTCAGGTGTTATCTCAAGTTTTGAGTTAGATATCACTATTCAACTTGGAATATTAGTACTAGGGATTGTACTAATCTACTATTGAGTCAACAAAATAAATTGATGTTTCCAAGAAAAGAACTTGAAGGGTTCAGGAAATCAGGAAGTGTGAACAACAACGTTGTCACATATATGATGACAAGGTGTTAATCATTAGTACTAGAATTCTTTTGTTATACAAAAAGACTTGTGTACTTAGTTCTAGTGAAGAGATATGAAGAGTCTTGTGTATCAGTATGTTTCCTAGTATTGGGTGTATCAACAGATTTAGACTGAACATCGACAACCTAAAAGTTTGTATCATAAGTTATCGATTCCTGAGTAGAAATGGGAGTTCTCACGATGGACCTTGTGACCCATTTGCTATTATTCTCAAGGAATTATGATACTATCAGGGTTGTAATGTATCGACTCACCGAGACATCACGTTTCGTTCCGTGTAATTGAGATTTCACTTTTGATGGTAGTGATTAATTACTCATTCAGGAAATTGTGAGTTTTCATGGCATACCAGTAAGCACTGTCAGTAATAGAAATTCCAGATATTTTTCCAGATTCTGAGGGAGCTACATGTTGAAGAATCATATTTAGTGTAACATAATGTTGATATAATTGATTTACAGAAAAGATATCTCTAAGGTTTATTGGTCCAATTGGTATGTTGGATAATAAAGGAAATATAGTACAGACTAGCATTATCGACATATTGGTCTAATATCCACGATGTGTTTTATGTATCACTGTTGAGATGGTATGTGGCAGATGAGCCTTACATTTTGCAATCGTCAGAGGTACAGTTGGATACAGATTTGACATATGTGGAGAGACCAAGGCATTTTCTGAATCATAAGAAAAACTGTTGTGGAATAAGATTTTGCCTTTTGTGGTCCAGTTTCAGTATTGAGACACTACTGGTGCTTATTTGGATTTCAATGACATCTTGTAAAAGATATGAGAGAATAAGAACATGTTGATCTTATTAAAGTTCATTCGGTATTTAAGATATGATTTCAAGGACGGAATCTCTTAAGTAGGGGAGAATGTAATAGCCCGATTTCATTTTACAAGATTAATTTACTAATCATGTTTAGATTTAATAAAACATGGTTAAAAGATTTTATTATAATTTAACGGACCAAGGATTTGGGTCCAAAACACCCGAAAATTTTTTAATGGGCTTAAATTGGGCTCGGGAAGTTCGGAGGGTCCGAACAGGGTTCGGGGGATCCGAACTAGATCGGATCCATCGTTGGAGTTCGGAAGCTACGGGGCAGATCGTAGCGTTCAAAAGGAGATCAGAGCATCCAATCGTACTGCCATGCACGTGTCAATGAAAATTGAAAACGTAGCTCTGCTCTTCAATTATCTCTTCTTCATAGTCTACCAAATTCTTGCAAAGGCATGGAGTTGATATATAATCAGGCTGGTTCTATGTTCATCTGAATATTCTTCACTTGAACAACTAATCCAGCTCTTCAACTCAACCCTTTTCTAGCCATAGCACATTCTGTATATTTCTGAGTTGGTGATTAATAGCCCTGGATTTGTTCAACTAACACACTGCTTAGTGCAATCATCATATCTATCGATGCAAAACTTACCTCAATACTGTTCTGTTCTGTATGAGGTACTTATTCTAGCTGAAAAATCTGTTTTACTCTATAAATGAAGCAATATATATAATGCAGAGATTATGAAATACAGCTCAGTATAACATCCAAATAACCTCATGCTTTTGAATATAACACATTTTTGAAAATTCTCATGCTTTTCAAATAATATATGCTTACAATGAATTCACTTATTCTAATTAATTCAATAAATCATGTATACATATCAGCATATAAGCATGTAATTCTAATATCAGTAAATCAAGAATTATTCAATCAATAAAATCATGTCTGCAAACAATTCTTTAAGTCAAGTAAAGCAAAATCATGCAATACTATAAATGCATGCGACTCAATCTACCCCGCTCAACTTCTATCATAGTCCAAGACTTTAAGCTCTGATACCACCTGTTGTGGGGACCTCGGGTGCTGATCTCATCTTAAGGGGCAATTAATGAATAAGCATCATTAATTAGACAAGTGAGAAAGAAGAACAAATTTTTTTTTTCAAAGTGGGGTGCGCTTAGGCAGTCAGAATCTACTGCTCGGGCGCTTTCTTTAAAATGTCCGGGCAGAAACTTGGACACAGGGTTGCGCTCGAGCTGCAGTTTTTAACCGCTTGGACGCTCCTTGTGCCAGCCCCATACTTTGTTTTTTTTTTTTCAGAACTTCCACGCACGAGATCTTGTGCGGTTTGATCAAACATAATATGCTAATTTCCATCTAAAAGCTGCACAAAGATATATACTAAGTGACAAGCATAAATGCACGTCGTACTAGTAATCTAAATAGATGACCAAGATAGAACATACAAAGTGTTCAATATTTATTCTCAAATATAAACATCAACTCTTGACTTTTAACATGTTTGATCAACATCTAGGGAACAAAACATCTGCTATATCGAGTCACCACTTCTAATCTTTCAATCTCGAGCTATCCAAGCCAGGTTTGACTTGCAAATGCCCCAACCTAATGCAATGCACACATACAAACAAAGCAACTGCCGGATAACTCCGGTGATAATAAATCTCAGTATGAACGACATACACATACATAATTTAAGCATATTGAATCAATATTTCATAATAATCTTAAATCACAAACATGTAAGAACATGTAAATCATGGAAGTATAATCGATTCTTAATTCTTAAAATATAATTGTTCATCTACAGCAATATCATACAAAACATAGAAACACATTCATATCTTGAATGGCATATAATAACATGCTAGCATTTATAAACGCATATTCTAAATCATATAAATCTATAGGTTAATGCATAAATGCAATGCATGTTTCAAGGAATAGGCTACCAAATCTGATAACAATAAATCTTGGTTTTTGGGATCCCGGGGAAATAAAATCTTTAACCGACCACCCACTTACCCAATCGAGGTGCCGTTAAATATCTCAATTTCCCTGAATTTGGTGCAACTATAGTGAGTCATCTAGCTCTGGAAGTAAATCTACATTCTGTGCCACTCACTTATATCCCTCCAAACGCCATCTGCACTCTAGGCCATTTAGCCCTCTGTGCTTATCAAGGTATGGTTTAAGATGAATGCAACATAATCTTGATGCATTAAATCTTATAAATACTGATAAACATCTTGAACACATAAATCATATAATCATTCCAAGCAACAATAACAAAGAAATCATGTAAGAGCATTTAAACAATTAAGTATGTGATTTTAGGAAACTCGATAATCATAAACGATCTCGAGTTATTCTTCCCATCTTATTTAATGTCTATCCATACCTTTATTCTGATTCAAGTATCTGAACTCTTGAAAATCTTGATCAGTCACAAACTATAAAAATTCTGCCCTTCACAATCTGCTCAAGCTCTTTGTTGCTCTCATTTCTGATTCAATATTCAAACAACTCGAACTCAACGACTTGCCTTCAATAAATTTAATTCCCAACTGAAATATAATGTAAAATATGTATAATATCATTATCAAATCTGATATTCATTTCTAAGTTCACTCTATAGCTGAAATCGGATTAAAATGCAAACCGGAGGCGTAACAGTTTGAAGTCGGTAATTCCAAAAGTTTAAACATCAATATTATCATATTCTCATTATAATATCATCACCAATTCATCAATTCAAACACGTACACAACAGCCCCTAAATTTCAGAATTCTGAAAATACTTTCAAAAATCAAAAACATGTTCAAACGACGATCTTTTCTCGATCCGTCTTAAATATGTTATCGCCATATATACTAGACCGTGTTTATACAATCTAATTTTAATTCTAACTACATCTTAAAATTCAAACATGGTAAAACTTCATAAAACTTACGTCAAAACGTAGCACTCAGAGTTGTGATCGAAAATATACGATCAATCGGAAATTCTATCGGGCGGATTAAAAGAATCGAAGTTTGAAAACGAAGGAATTTTCTTGAGCTGATTTCTCTCGACCCTTGCTGTTGCACTTCTGATTTCTTCCATGTAAATACATGTTTCCTTGTATATGTTTCACATGTGTCATTTCCCACTTGAAAGAAAAATTGCACTTTGGCCCCTAAACTTTTGCATAATTGCAAATCAATCCCCGAACAAGCAATTTAATTCAATTTCAATCCTAAATAATTTAAGAATATTAGAATTTAATTCTAAACTCTAAATATTTCCAAATTAAATATTCTTGAATTGAAATTAAATAATCTCAGGTCTTATTGCATTTTAGTCCTTGAACTTCTCACTATTTTCAAATTGATCTCTACTCGAATTTCATTCTCAAATTAAATTCTTTTTAATATCAAACTCATAATTTAAATCTTAAATCCCATAATTAATCAATTCAAATTTTCTAATCGCTTAATTTAAGAATTTCATATATTAAAATCTTAAAATTCGAAAATCCTCAAATTAAATAGTTTTGACCCGACATTTAAATCTCTAATTCCGACATTTCTCAAATTCATATTTTCTCAATTCCTGAATTTAAATCTTAAATTCCGTAATTAATTCTTTAATATTTTTGGGCCTTACATTAATTGAACAGAATTCATGAAAATAATTTAATTAAAAGTAGTTGATGTTGAAACCAGGTGAAATCAAAATCTCTAGACCATTTTCTCTCATTGATAATTTTCTGAAGTTGTTGCTTGGCATGCTAAAATTTATTATTTATTTAAGTTTGAAAACTAAAACTATTTATTTAATTTTTTGAATAAATTTTGGACTATTTTAATTACAAGTACTAAATAATTTTCACACTACTCCTCGTGGGAACGATACTTTACTCACTTCTTTATTAAAACTTGATACCGTGCACTTGCGGGTTCAAAAATACGCAAGGCATGATTATGCGGTTGATTGCTTATTTCTGGAATCGGGTTACTACAACAATTATGAAAGACTTGTCAAAATTAGTGTCTATGGAAATTGATAGTAATGCAAAGATTGACACAGTCTCAAATCAAACAGTTCTGATAGCTGCTGATTTATCCGCTCAAATCCATCAATCAGAGAAAAGAACTACAGATAGGATAAATCAAATGGAAGCTAAGAATGGCACCCAGTTGCATGAAATCATATTACATCTACAAAAGGGTGATGTCAAAAAGGGAAAATAGGAATCCAGGAAAAAGGCTGAATAAGAGGATAAAAACCGAAAAGAAAAGAAAAATGAAGGAGATAAAAAGAAGATGGAATGAGTGGAGCTTCATGGTTTCGGAAATAGTTAAAACTTCTTATATTTTGATGTAACTTAAACTGCTATCTACATAAATGCTTATAACTGCTTTATTATGTTTATATTTGAGAAGTTTAGAACTGTTGTTTATCTCTTAATTTGTAGAAGGAGTTCATAAGTTTTGTCATCACCAAAAAGGGAGAAATTGTTGGATCCTTAGTTTTGGTGATTACAAAATGTACTTCCAAGCATTGTAAAACAGGTAGAAGATCTTCAACTGCTCGGAATTGCTCAAAGACTCGAGAATAATATTCGAACTACTTGAATAATCTTCAACTTCTCTAAGAAGACTCATTGAACTATTTAAAGTTCTCGAGAAAAGCTTTTGAAGTTGAGGTGTTCTGGAGAGACACTTCCAAGTTTTGAAGATTTTTCATGTGGAAAATCAAGGTTTCAACGAATGAATATTTCATGTAAAGACTTTGAGATTTGATGAAAAAGTTGTGTATTTTTTAATGAAAGGTTTAGATGCAATTCTTTAGAATATGGATGTTTTTGGATGAATTATTTTTGAATTTTTGAAGTTTTCAAGTGTACAATCAAAATTTTAAGTGTGTGAGTAAATATGTTTTAATCGGAAGTGAAAAGGATGAAGAAAGGAACCCAAATCACTTGTCTAGGGTTTTTCTCGCACCAGACAGACGCCTAAGCGCTGCCAGAAGCGCCTGGGCGCTTCCAGAATTTTTACTCTGGCGCCTAGGCGCCAGCGGGAAGCGCCTAGGCACTAGCTGTCGCGCTTGGGCGGGAATTTTCTTCCACCCTGGTGCAAAACGTTCTATCCCGGAAGTTTTAGTACGTCTTTTAGAGATCCTAAATTCATGTTTTTGATATTTTAATGTGTTTTAAGTATTTTTAAGAGTTCCTATGTAAAATGTTTCAATTTTTTAGGTCTAGAATGGAAAGAACGACTCACGTAGATCGGTATAGTTATGTACTGCATTATATGCTAGTATGTTCTCACGAAATTTATGTTCATTATGAAAGCATGAAATTTTATGATTGTAAAGATGATGTGCTCATTTTTATTTAATTAGCAAGCATGATTTTCAAGCATGAAAGGATTTTTAAGAGCATGATATGTGGAGTTTCAAGTTATTTCAAGGTTAATGATGACATGATGTTTTTAAGATATTTTTAAGTATGTTTCATGAACGATAAGAATTGTTATGAAGCAAATGTTTTATGATGAGTATGATGAAGTTATGAGAAAGTTTATGAAGAAAATGCTTATGACGATGATATTTATGATGAGAAAAGATGACAAAATTTATGATGTTACGATGATGCATGAAAAATATTTTGATGTCGTATATGCTTTTGTGATGGAAATACGGGACTGGTACTCCTGATTGAGCCCCGGAGGGGCCTTTTCAAATATGTGCTCATGAGACGGAATGTTAGGACTGGCGCCCTGGAATGAGCCCCAGGGAAGACCTTTCCAAAGAATGAAAGTTTAAATGGTTGATGCCATATGGTGTTGTACAACAAATCCGTGATCACGGGAAGCAATGATGTGCTCATAATGATGGTTGCCACAATTTCATGTATCTCATCACCCTTATATGACAAGTTTTTACTATATGTTTATGTTATGCCATTTCTTTAAGTTTTATATTTTTCCTATGCGATATATGTATGTATATTCTTGTTGAGACTTTAGACTCACTATGGTTGATTGGTGCAGTTAGATTTGAGATGTAAAGTTATTAAATGCTTTGTTGGAAAGGCTGAAGAGCTCAAGAGGCGAAGACATTGCATGGCACAACCGTTTCGAATCACCTATGTTTTTAAAGCGAGAAGAATTTTCTTATATTTATTTCTCTTTCGTTATTACACTAGATTGATGCACGACCTTTATGAGTCAATATAGAAGAAAAGTTTTGAGTTTGTATTTTCATTAATGACAGCCTCGTGATGATGGATTTTAATGATTTAAAGTTTGTAATATATATGTTGTTTAGTTCAGTATGATAGTTTTATGCTTCGTACCACGAATGTTTTAAAAAGTATTTTTCGCACTACGTTTATTTTATTAAAACTCATAGTTCACCTGTTTTCCTAAGATTTTAATTCTCGGTTCAGGTTTTCTATGTAAGTAGTAGTTTTTGGAGTGACCGTATATGAGCCGATCATTGTCCGTAGTGTTGCATCTTTGTTTCAAATATTTTATGTACATTAGAGTCATTAGGATTTTAAGTGTTATTTACATAGATTTTAATTTCAAGCACGATTTACTGAACTTACAAACACAATGCAAGCCCTGCACTTTTATATTTGAAAAAATTTCCCCACACTTTTCCGCATCTATATTTTTGTAAATGTTTAAAAATACGGGACGTCACACTTAAGTTGTGGTGGATACTAGGTGTAATAGCCCAATTCCATTTTACAAGATTAATTTACTAATAATGTTTAGATTTAATAAAGCATGTTAAGGGATTTTATTATAATTTAACGGACCAAGTATTCGGGTCCAAAACACCCGAAAAATGCTTAATGGGATTAAATTGGGCTCGGGAAGTTCGGAGGGTCCGAACCAGATCGGAGCCATCGTTGGAGTTCGGAAGCTATGGGGCAGATCGGAGCATCCGATCGTAGTGCCATGCACGTGTCAACAAAAATTGAAAACATAGCTACATGCATGGGATCGAAGCATACGATCTTGACCGATCGGAACGTGGCATCATGCATAGATCGGAGCGTCCGATCTAGGGATCGGAGCATCCGATCTCCACCTTTAAATAAGGGTCCGAGGCTCTCATTTGATTGCCAATTCCGAAACCTCTCCTCTCCCTTATTTCTCTAATTTAAGGGCTTCGGGACTCTTTATTTAAGAGTTGGAGTGGGTAGTAGTATTTTTATAGTTAACGGACAGTGTCCGTAGTAGTGGCCAAGCGGCGGAGCTCTAGCGAGGTGTTCAGGAGTCGTAGCAAGGTTGTGCCCAAACTTTGGGGCATTCGACATCAGCGGGCTGATGACGGACGAAGGTATAGCTCTGGGTCCTTATAAAAAATAGGGAGTATGCTATAGTTTAATTATGGTTTTTTGAGCATTATAGGTGTTGTTTGACATGCTAGTTAATGCATGGTTATTATGTATTGTAGTGCTGCATGGTAGGCTTGGAACCTAGATGGGAGCTTCTAGGATCTGTCATAGAAAGGTACGTTTGTACTGACCGAGATATCCAGGCGGGTTTGCATGATTATATGTTGCATTTATGTGATATTATGTTATGTTACTGCTTTGATATATATTATGCTGCATGAGCATATATCATATTGAGCCAGTTATCTTTTGAGATTAGCCATAGTTAAGGAGGGGCTCACCTAGATCTTATTAGGATGTTTGGACACTGAGAGTCATGTCAATAAGTGGGTTGCACCTAATCTAGTGATCCAGGGATACACATCCA
This sequence comes from Henckelia pumila, assembly GCF_033568475.1. Lineage (NCBI taxonomy): Eukaryota > Viridiplantae > Streptophyta > Magnoliopsida > Lamiales > Gesneriaceae > Henckelia > Henckelia pumila. The sequence continues at coordinate 42,511,757 of NC_133120.1, forward strand.
GTTAGGAATGAGTGGCGTATCCCGTGCTTTGATTTGCAGTTTGGTACCGCTCATTACCTAGGCGCCTCCTGAGCCGATTGTCAGTATATTTTTCCCAAATATGATTACACTGTCATTTCATTTGCATGCATCATATTTGTATGTTTACCCGTACTAGCGTCGCTCACGTCCATATTGTGAGACATCGGTTCTAAACAACTAATCTTGGATTAAACAACAATTAAGCATACAAGATCAAGATTAAAAACAATAAAATATTTTTTTAATAAAACGCCTCGCGCTCGCGCGAGATGAACATCTCGCGCGTGCGCATGCTAAACTTCCAGAGCCCCAACAGAAGGCTCGCGCCCGTGCGAGATAGATTCTCGCTCGCGTGCGGGCCACCATTCTAGAGCCCCTGGAAATGCTGCCCACGCTCTCGCGAGATGCCATCTCACCCGCGCGCGGGTAGCCTTGTAGGAAAACACAACATGCTTTCAAGACAACATAATCAAATCAAACGAATGATATGCATGTCTTTAAAATAGGGATATCAACTCTGATAAATGAGGGATTGCTGCTATGCTTTTGAGATCCCGAGGATGAGATCATGTAACAACTCACCGACTCTCCCAATCGAGCTGGTGCCACGTATCCCACTCCCCTATACTTTGGTGCGACTATAAGGATTATGCTGACACTAGACGAACCTCTACGCCTAGGCCACTCGCTTAAAGCCCCCAAAACATATAACATAAAAATGGATGTTCTGCCCACTGAAATCAAAGGTTTGGCTCAAGATGAATGCATAAGAAACATAAAACATTAAGCCACATAACAAAAGTTCAATCAACAACAAAATACAAGTTCCACATGCTAGAACAAGTATTGATGCAAGTATGTGATTTTAAGGGAAACTCGAGAACCAACTGTCCCGAGTATGCTATCCCGCTAACGATTACTGCTTTTACCTTTCAATGCAAGTAGCTCCAACTCTGGATAAGCTACAACAAAAGGTCAACAACTGTTCAAGGTAATCATTTTACTGTTCTTTGTCCAACTCTTTGACGATCAAATGCTGTCAACACCGAGCTCTAAAACTCCAAATGAATCTGTACGGAGACAAAAGATGATCAACACCGATGATCAAACTCAATAGCCAAGTTTCAACAACTCAAAACGGTTCGAAATCCCAAAACTCAAACCGGCGGCATAACGGCTATAACTGATCAAACCGGAAACACAAACAGCAGTATAACAACGATACTAACTCATAACAATCCTAATACAACAAAAATACATCAAACCCATAAAATTTCAAACTCCAAATTTTCGAATAAACATCCAAAATTAATAACAATTTCGAACGTCGCTCTTTTTCAAAACCGACAGATAATAAACGATCAGAACTCTTTGCCAAGAACAAAATACTCGAAACTCAATCGAATCTAACAACATCCAAAAAATATAATGTATCTGATCGTAGAAAAACTTATGATATAACGAAGCTCTTGCTGCAGTGATCGCAAATCTGCCTTCAGAAATAAATTCCAACGGACGGATCGAGCTTGGACTGAATTCTGAAATCTTGAGAAAGCTATGGGGCGTTTCAATGGAGTCTAGGCGGCCAAGGGAGGAAGATGAGTGGAGAAAGTCAAACAATGTGTAGATAGTATATAAAATCCATTATTTACGTTTTAGTCCCTGAAATTTCCAAAATTTGCAAAATAGACCCGGATCAAAATCAAGTCGGCTCTTGAACTCTGTAATATCCGATTAACTCAAATAAGCTCATTAAAGATAAAATCGGGGCATTACACATATTCTTTTCATTGGACACCCTATTTGAGGGGCAGTTTGCAGGGGTTCACCAGATGACTGGAGATTAGTCAGGTGTCCAGGGCATGACTGTGGAGTCCAACTAGGGTATTATTTATTCTGTCCTTAGTTATTCAATTTGGTTGTATCTTATTGGGTTTTTTTACCGGTTGTATTCTTCCAGGTATTTGAGATTTATTAAGTTTTAGCTGATTTATTTTGATTATATTTATTTAAGCTTAACTGCATGCTTAATCTTTGATTATTAGGTGATTTCGGGAAGCATGCAATAAGATTATTTGGGACTTAGTATTGATATTTGGGTTATCCCTGTAGATTACAAGTCAGATTCAATGACAATAGCAGTATCAGGAATTGGAATAGCAGGATACCTAGGCTTTTTCAAGATCGTCATTGCCAAGGTTGGCATTAGAGTTTCGTATTATGAGGATCCCAGTGGGATGTAGCTGGAAGAGAAGATCCAGTTTTTAACGCCAGTCACTTCTCGAGATTGGTTGGAGCGCATGGTGTATGACTACCAATCCGGCTTTAACCAAAGGATTATTCTTCACTAGTACTTGGAGAGATTGTTAAAAGATCCTACCGCAGAATGGACCATTTAATTGGTAATTTTCGGTAGTGAGATTAAATCTTTTAGATCTTGAGAGAAAGAAGGTCTGCTGACATGCCTGTATTGATTCTTTTGTGTGTAGCAGACGGGAAACCTCATGTTTAAGATCAGAAAACGGAATGAAATATTTCCGCATATAGTCAGATTGTAAGATAATCGTTGTATTGGGTTTTAAATACTGTATTAAGTTTTGTTGTAAACAATATTTCAGTTGTAAGTATTTGAATTAGATGTATTACTGATTCTAGACATTTTGATGTATCCATTATCATTTTATTGTACATATTTCGATGTAATTGGATGTAGTTGTTTATTACATGGGATTGTAATAAAGATTGTATAGAACCTGGGTTAGTAGTTCAAGTATTGTAATTGTAATCTTTGGGATTATCTTGTTATTATTGAATAAAGGATTAGTCATTTGTTTAAACATGTATATAATTAAGATTGAATTATGCATATTCCCAGTTGAATAGTTCTAGATGCATTTCCTAGAATATTCTAACGAGACTTAGTGTTTGCCAAGGAAGATGTGTTTTCATCAGGGGCACAGTAATAAATTATACCAAGTGATGTGGACTGTTTAGATATATGACTTGTAATGCCCCGATTTTATTATAACTGAGTTTAATTGAGATAATCAGAGTTTTCAGTAATTGAGGGCCGTTTTGATTTTCGCAGGTGTTAGTTTGAAACTTTGAAGAGTTAGGGGACCGAAATGCAAAAGTTGGATTTTTATATATGTATATTATCCTTGCAAGTGGCCAATCACATCACTTCATCCTTCACTCTCCCCTTTCCTCCTCCATTCGTACGTACTGAAGCGAGGAAGCCATGGAAGCTTTTCAAGCTTTTTTTTCCGTTCGATTCGCACGATCCGTCCGTAAGATTTTGATTCCGAGTTGAGATTCACGATCACCGCATCGAGGGCTTCGTTTTGACGTAAGTTTTTCTACGATCCTCAAAATTTGATTTTTGTTGGGTTGTCAGAATTTGATAATCTTGGAGTATGTTGTTCTTGAGCTAGCATAGATCGTGTATTCGAAGTCGGTTTGGAAAAAAAACGAAGTTTGGATTTTATATGAATTTTGAGGCATATTTCGAAAATGGGGTTTTGGATTTTGGTTGGATTTTGGTTGCTTTAATGGATTGAAGGATGATATGAGTTGATCGGAGTTGATTGATGTTGTTGTTGATTTTTGGTTTGACCGTTTATAGCCATTATGCCGTCGAAATCGAGTTTGGATTATCGGTTGTTTTGTTTTGGTTTGATTCCGGATTTGATTGAATTGGTAGATTGATATCGAATCCATATATTCTTCATTTTCAGATTTGGATTGGAGTTTCGGGTTTGGATCGAACTTGGGAGTTGATTCGAGTTGAGAATTGAAGACGGTATATTGATTGAGTTTCTTTGTTTCGATTTGTTGTGATTCGATTGATTGTTTATTTGAGTTCGTTGTTATTTTCAGATTTGAATCCTCGACGGACTTGAAAGGTAAAAGACGACATTGAATCGAATGGAGTTGAATACTCGAGTTCGAATTGATTCTCGAGTCCCAAAAATCACATATTGCATGTTATTTGCTTGTGTGAACTTGATTGATTATTTGTTTACACTTGCATTCATATTGAGCCGATTATTCGATTTATTTTGAAGATAGACGATTTAGGGAGCTATATTTAAGTGGCTTTGGATTTCGAATTTTTCCAAGTGCCAGAATACTTCTTATAGTTGCTCTGAAGTCTAGGGGTTTGAGTTGTACGACATCCACCCACCCCGAAAGGGTGTGTAGGTGTGTTGTTGTAACGACTTGGCCCCGGGATCCCAACTGAGTACCGATCGATATTTCGATTATCTGACTTTGATAATCCCGAGTTTTTAAGTCATGCATACATTCATTCTCATTTTTGAATTGTTATTGATTGATACTTTTCGATATGAGATGTTTATCTGATATTGCATGTCTGTCCCTTTTACTTAGAAATTATATTTCTAACCGGTTTATCCGGCTGTTATTTTTGTTTTTATGTGTACTTGGCAACAGGAGGATCATGAGCTAGACCAAGTCGTTTGGGTTAGCTCGGGGTGAGATGATAGAAGTGAGACACCGCATTGTAGGGTCGAGTTTGTTGAACCTGTATTAGTTTTGTTGAGTCGCTTGAACTCTATTATCGAACTCTACTTAGTGTTGTATTTTGGAAGCACTTAGAAATGGTTCCATGATCTAATTATTGATTTGTATTGTGCCTTTGAGATTAGAATTGATTGGATTGTGTTTGGTTTGATTTTTCCAGGTTCTGCTCGGCCTCTGCCCGTTTGGCCTGTGCGCGGGCAAGGCATGACCTCGCGCGCATGCGCGAGCATTTCCGCGAGCCTTTGCCCGCGTAGCCTGCGCGCGCGCGAGCATTTGATTCGTTTTCCGCGGCTCTTGGTGTTCGATTTTGTTTATTTATTCGAGATTAGTAGATTAAAAACGAGGTCTCACATTAAGTGGTATCAGAGACATAAGATTCTTGGATTTGAACTAGAGTGAGCGGGGTAGATCGAGTCCGCATGAATTGAATCCTCGCATGTGATTGATTTATTTAAATGATTATTTTAAATACGTGCGAGCATGCTTTATTGATTCGTGAATTAATTGAATTACATGAGTTGTGATTTAATTTATAAAGCATGAATTATGCGATATTTATCTGCCTTGTGCTATTATCTGTTCACGTATATCATTGAGATTCATGAGTACTCAGAACAGAGTTTTGGAAACCGAGGTTATGAGATTGAGATTGAGTTTGAGATATTGTGTCCTAACCCTTTGATATCAGATGGCACCTCGACGATCTATGAGGAGGAATCCACCACCTTTGACTCCTCCTTCTACTGAGAATCCGCCGCCAGTAATAACTCCTCCGAATGATCAGGATAGTACTGGAGTGGATCAGTTTGATGCAACCGCGACCCCGATGGAGACTCTGTTGAAGAGATTTTGATCTTTCCGATCGCCTACCTTGACTTGTACCGAGAACTCCATTGACTGTGAAAGTTGGCTAGATGACATCGATCAGCTCTTTGATTCCCTTGACTATAATGATGACCGCAGAATCAGGTTAGTCATTCACCAGCTGCAGGTTGTTGCCAAGAATTGGTGGACCACAACAAAGAGGGCAAATGAGAATCAAGGCATCGTTGTCACTTGGAGTTTATTCAAGACTGAGTTTTACAAGCGGCTCTTTCCTGTCTCATATCGTAAGGAAAAGGGTGCCGAGTTTGTGAATCTGAATCAAGGGAACTTGAGTATCGAGGAGTATGTGAGCAAGTTTGACAGTCTCTTGAGGTTTGCACCTCATGTTGCAGATCACGAGGAAGCCAAAGCCGATCATTTTATCAACGGCTTGAATCCAGAGATTTTTACCTTGGTCAATACCGGGATACCCAATAACTTCGCAGATGCCATGGATCAGGAAAAGGGAGCCGAAGCTGGACTTTTGATGTAACGAGGAAATCAGGTAGCTCCTCACCAACAACAGAGATCTTTTCAGAATCAGCCTGTTCAGTTTCAGCCTCAGCAGTCCCAGTATCAGTACCAACCTTCTCAGCAGTCGAATCAGTCTCAGAGGGTTGAGGGAGGAAACAGTGGCAAAAATAGGCGAGATCAGTATCGACCGAAAGTGAAGCAGTTCAAGAAGTCTGGGAGCAATTCATCGAGTTCCAGTGGCTCTAGACAGTTCAGTTCTGAGCAGAATTCAGGGTTTTGAGGAGCATCGTGCAGTAAGTGTGGAGGATGTCACCCAAGTGATCAGTTTCGAGGCGTGTTTGGTAGTTTCAATATCTGCAAGCAGCCGGGTCACTTTGCTAGAGTCTGTCCTCAGCAAGAATCCAATAGAGCTCAGAGCGGCAGTTCTTCTTGACCGCCAGCTCAGCCCGAGAGATCAGATTCTGCAGTCCATTCTTTCCATCCCCAGCAACAATCTCGTCACGGAGATAATCAGAATCAGAACCAACCTCCTCGACGGCAGACAAGGGTGTTTTCCCTGACAGAGGATCAGGCCAATGCAGTCCCGAATGATGTGATAATAGGTAACTGTTCGATTTTTGGTTATCCTGCGTATGTTTTGATTGATAAGGGTGCTTCTCACTGTTTTATTTCTGAAAGATTTGTCGTGATGCATGATTTATTTGCTGATCCATTATCTGATGTCGTTTCTATTACTTCACCTTTGGGTGGGGAGACGGTTTCGGTGAGATTAGTCTGTAACTGTGTGTTGGAATCCGAGGGGAATTCGATTGAGATTGACTGCATTGTACTTGTATTATCTGATTTTGACTGTATTGTCGGGATTGATGCTCTGACCAAGTATAGGGCGACAGTATATTGCTTTTAGAAATTGGTTCGTTTCAGACCCGAGATTGCAGATGATTGGAAGTTTTTCGGTAAGGGTTCTCGATCCAGAATTCCTTTGATTTCTGCGTTATCCATGTCTCGTTTGCTTCAGAGAGGAGCAGAAGGATTCCTGATTTATGCAGTAGATGTTCAGAGGTCTAGTCCTGAGTTCACTGAGATACCGGTGGTTAGCGAATTTCCTGATGTATTTCCAGACGAGATTCCTGGTTTGCCGCCGATTCGAGAGATCGAATTCAACATTGAACTTGCACCAGGTACTCAGCCTATTTCGAAAGCACCTTATCAAATGGCTCCGTTAGAACTGAAAGAGTTGAAGGAGCAGTTAGAAGATCTGATTGCCAAGGGATACATCCAACCTAGCGTATTGCCTTGGGGTGCTCCAGTACTCTTAGTGAGGAAGAAAGACGGTTCAATGCGACTCTGCATCGACTATCACCAGTTGAATCAAGCGACGGTCAAGAACAAGTATCCTCTACCTAGAATCGACGATCTTTTTGATCAACTGCAGGGTTCTTCAGTGTATTTGAAGATAGATCTGAGATCAGGGTACCATCAGCTGAGAGTTCGCGACGAGGATATGCCTAAGATAGCTTTTAAAACCAGATATGGGCATTTCGAGTTCATAGTCATGCCGTTTGGTTTGACCAATGCTCCAGCAGTTTTTATGGAACTGATGAATCGTATCTTTTAGCGGTATTTGGATGAGTTCGTCATTATCTTCATTGACGACATTCTGATCTATTCGAAGAACCGTTCTGACCATGCAGAGCATTTGAGGATTGTATTGCAGACTTTGCGAGCCGAACAGTTGTATGCTAAGCTATCGAAGTGCGAGTTCTGGTTGGACCGAGTTGTTTTTCTAGGCCACATTGTATCAGGAGATGGAATTTTTGTTGACCCCAGTAAGATTGAGGCAGTTATGAATTGGCCGAGATCGACATCAGTGCCAGAGATCCGAAGCTTCATGGGTTTAGCAGGGCATTATCGCCGATTTATCGAGGGTTTCTCTTCCATTGCTAAGCCGATTACTCAGTTGACCCAGAAGAATGAACCGTTTGTTTGGTCCGAGGTGTGCGAGGCCAGTTTCATAGAGCTAAAGAAGAGATTGACCAGCGCTCCGATCTTGTCTATTCCATCAGGTACGGGAGGTTTTTCCGTTTACTGTGATGCTTCTCACCGAGGTCTTGGATGCATTCTTATGCAGAGGAAGCACGTCATAGCTTATGCTTCGAGGCAGTTGAAGCCGCACGAGACTCGTTATCCGATCCATGATCTTGAGCTTGCTGCGATCGTTTTCGCTTTGAACACCTGGCACCATTATCTTTATGGCGAGTCGTTTGAGATATTTTCTGACCATAAGAGCCTGAAATACTTGTTTTCCCAGTCCGAGCTAAACATGAGACAGAGGAGATGGATGGATTTGCTTAAGGACTTCGACTGTGAGATCAAGTATTATCCTGGAAAGTCGAATTCAGCTGCAGAAGCTCTTAGTCGGAAGCTTTGTTCCTTATCTCTTACTACGATTGGTGTCTCTCAGTTGATTGAAGACTGTTGTACTTCTGGTTTGGAGTTTGAGGCTGATAGGAGATCCATCAGAGTTTTTGAAATTCAGGTCGAACCAGAGTTGTTTCAATTGATTAAAGAGGCTCAGAGATCTTATCCGAGCAGTCAGAGTTCAATAGAGAAGGTCAGATCAGGTCATTAGTCAGAATTTCAGGTCAGGATGATGTTTTATTCGTGAATAACCGTATTGTGGTGCCCGATGTTTCTAAATTGAGACAGCGTATTCTTCGAGAGGCGCATTGCAGTCGGTTCACTATTCATCCCGGAGGCCGGAAAATGTATAAAGACTTGAAGACTCAGTTCTGGTGGAAACAGTTGAAAGGAGTTGTCTCGAGGTTTGTGTCCCGTTGTCCGAATTGTCAACAGGTGAAAGCCGAGAGGAAGAAACCAGGTGGTTTATTGCACAGTTTTCCTGTCCCATAATGGAAGTGGGATCACATCTCTATGGACTTCATCACCAAGCTACCGCGTTCTATCAGAGGTTGTGATGCGATTTGGATAGTGATCGACCGTTTGACAAAATCTGCTTGTTTCATTCCATATCGTATGACATACCGTCACGATCAGATGGCCGAGTTGTATGTCAGAGAGGTTGTGAGATTGCATGGCATGCCAAAGTCGATAGTATCAGACAGAGATCCGAGATTCACTTCTCACTTTTGGCACAGTTTGCAGGAGGCATTGGGTACTCGTTTGCACTTGAGCACAGCGTATCACCCGCAGACCGACGGTCAGTGCGAGCGTACGATCCAGACTTTGGAGGATATGCCTCGCGCGGTAGTGCTTGACTTTAGCTCAGGTTGGCAGGATTCTTTGCCTCTAGTGGAGTTTTCGTACAACAACAGCTTCCAAGCGAGTATTGGCATGGCACCTTTTGAAACTTTGTACGGGAAGAAGTGCAGATCTCCGTTGTTTTGGGATAAGATTTCAGAATCACCTGAGTTGGGTCCAGATATGATTCGCGGCATGGCAGAACAGGTAAAGTTGTTTCAAATCATAATGAAGGCAACCCAAGATCGACAGGCCAAGTATGCGAATGTCAAACGTAGACCACTGTGTTTTGATCTGGGAGACTGTGTGTATCAGAAGATTTCTCCTTTCCGAGGCACTGTCAGATTTGGGAAAAGAGGAAAATTGTCTCCAAGGTTCATTGGTCCATATGAAATTCTGGAGAAGATAGACGATATTGCCTATAGGACTGCTCTTCCTCCATCTCTTTCAGGCATCCACGATGTGTTTTACGTTTCGATGTTGCGGAAATACCACCCGGATCCGTCCCATGTTCTTCAGCCAGACAAGGCCGAACTGGATGAGACTCTGAGTTACTTCGAGCGACCGATTCAGATTCTTGACAGAAAAGAGAAGTAGCTCAGAAACAAGTCGATTCCGTTGGTGAAGATTCAGTGGAGTCATCATGGAGTTGAAGAAGCAACTTGGGAGACCGAATCTAATATGAGGCAGCAATTTCCAGAATTTTTCGATTGAGGTGAGTTCGTCTTCAGTGTGATTCTTTCTTGTTCATTATGAGATCTGTCAGATTTTGAGGACGAAATCGAATCTTAGAGGGGGAGAATTGTAATGCCCCGATTTTATTATAACTGAGTTTAATTGAGATAATCAGAGTTTTCAGTAATTGAGGGCCGTTTTGATATTCGCAGGGGTTAGTTTGCAACTTTGAAGAGTTGGGGGACCGAAATGCAAAAGTTGGATTTTTATATATATATTATCCTTGCAAGTGGCCAATCACATCACTGCATCCCTCATTCTCCCCTTTCCTCCTCCATTCGTACGTACTGAAGCGAGGAAGCCATGGAAGCTTTTCAAGCTTTTCTTCCGTCCGATTCGCACGATCCGTCTGTCAGATTTTGATTCCGAGTTGAGATTCACGATTACCGCATCGAGGGCTTCGTTTTGATGTAAGTTTTGCTACGATCCTCGAACTTTGATTTTTGTTGGGTTGTCAAAATTTGATAATCTTGGAGTATGTTGTTCTTGAGCTAGCATAGATCGTGTATTCGAAGTCGGTTTGGAATAAGAACAAAGTTTGGATTTTATATGAATTTTGAAGCATATTTCGAAAATGGGGTTTTGGATTTTGGTTGGATTTTGGTTGCTTTATTGGATTGAAGGATGATATGAGTTGATCGGAGTTGATTAATGTTGTTGTTGATTTTTGGTTTGACCGTTTATAGCCGTTATGCCGTCGAAATCGAGTTTGGATTATCGGTTGTTTTGTTTCGGTTTGATTTCGGATTTGATTGAATTGGTAGATTGATATCGAATCCTTATATTTTTCATTTTCAGATTTGGATTGGAGTTTCGGATTTGGATCGACCTTGGGAGTTGATTCGAGTTGAGAATTGAAGACGGTATATTGATTGAGTTTCTTTGTTTTGATTTGTTGTGATTCGATTAATTATTTATTTGAGTTCGTTGTTATTTTCAGATTTGAATCCTCGACGGACTTGAAAGATAAAAGACGAAATTGAATCGAATGGGGTTGAATACTCGAGTTCGAATTGATTCTCGAGTCCCGAAAATCACATACTGCATGTTATTTGCTTGTGTGAACTTGATTGATTATTTGTTTACAATTGCATTCATATTGAGCCGATTATTCGATTCGTTTTGAAGATAGACGATTTAGGGAGCGATATTGATGTGGCTTTGGATTTCGAGTTTTTCCAAGTGCCAGAATACTTCCTATAGTTGCTCTGAAGTCTAGGGGTTTGAGTTGTACAACATCCACCCCGAAAGGGTGTGTAGGTGTGTTGTTGTAACGACTTGGCCCCGGGATCCCAACTGAGTACCGATCGTTATTTCGATTATCTGACTTTGATAATCCCGAGTTTTTAAGTCATGCATACATTCATTTTCATTTTTGAATTGTTATTGATTGATACTTTTCGATATGAGATGTTTATCTGATATTGCATGTCTGTCCCTTTTTCTTAGAAATTATATTTCTAACCGATTTATCCGGCTGTTATTTTTGTTTGTATGTGTACTTTGCAATAGGAGGATCAGGAGCTGGACCAAGTCGTTTGGGTTAGCTCGGGGTGAGATGATAGAAGTGAGACACCGCGTTGTAGGGTCGAGTTTGTTGAACCTGTATTAGTTTTGTTGAGTCGCTTGAACTCTATTATCGAACTCGACTAAGTGTTGTATTTTGGAAGCACTTAGAACTGGTTGCATGATCTAATTATTAATGTGTATTGTGCCCTTGAGATTAGAATTGATTGGATTGTGTTTGGTTTGATTTTTCCAGGTTCTGCTCGGCCTCTGCCCGTTTGGCCTGTGCGCGGGCGAGGCATGACCTCGCGCGCGCGCGAGTATTCCAGGAGGGCTCGGGAAATTTTGCCCGCGCGCGCGCAAGCTCTCTCCTCGCTCGGGCGCGAACATTTCTGCGAGCCTCTGCCCGCGTAGCCTGCGCGCGCGCGAGGTGATGACCTCGCGCGGGCACGAGGCTTTGTTTAAAAAAAATATATTTTTGATTCGTTTTCCGCGGCTCTTGGTGTTCGATTTTATTTATTTATTCGAGATTAGTAGATTAGAAACGGGGTCTCACATGACTAGATGGAGAGAAAGTGCGACCCCATTTTTATATTACTCTTGGAGCCTATCGTGCTTCAGAGGGTGTCTGGGATCTTTTCTTGCTTCAGATGGTTATTCGGGGGGAGGCTATCTCAGTATGATGTGTTGCAACAGTCACAGTAAGGGTATATAAATAAATATTCGATATTTAGATTCTCTCGTGAAGATTTAGTTGATGCTGAGATTTAGTATCGAAGGAAATTAGTTATCATCTGACTTTGTCAGAGATGAAGTGTAACATTCCTTGGGACAAGGAAGATCCAGGATACCGGATCGGGAGAAATCTTCTTTGGGCTTAGTTCATCTTGGTATCCATCTTGCATGGACATAAGTGGTGGTAGTAGGTCCGGACTAGTATGGGATTGGTGCCAGTAACTACCCTTAGCTATCGTTTGACCCTGTCAGAGATAGGAATGATGATTTCAGTGTGGATTTTGTAATTCCAAGTGTTAGGAATTAGCAGATTTATGGAAACGAGATCAGAGTTGTTGATCGAGCCATGTAAGTTATCAGTGGATCAAGAATGATTGATGCGGTCGTTAAGCCTAAATCAGTGCTGATTTGAGTTGTTGTTGACAAGAATTGTGCTAGTTCAACTTTTGGGTTTTCTTCTGCTTAAGAAGAGTTGATAAGAAAGTTTTACTTCTGATATTCTGTGGCAGATACAAATGTTTTAACCCCGTGATAGGGGAGGTGACTGTTCTTTTGTAGAAAGAACAATTTGAATGGTTCTTTGCTTGGTGATTAGAAACTGTTAACTTATTTTTTAGGGACTGAACTGAAAAGTTGTTAATCTTTGAGAAAAACTGATAGGATGAGTACAGTACTCAAAGATTCAGATACTTATGTATGTTTCTGCAGTATTTTTGAGATTTCATTGTCGGAATTTGATCTAGAAAGTGATTAAATTTTAATGGGTACTAAATAGAATCAAGTTTTTAGACGTGGGAAAAGGACAGCAGCTGAGATCTAATGTTACCAGGTCTAGCGGGATTGTTGTCACTGATTTTCCGGGATGTCTATTGGATGCATTAGAACATTGATGTGTATAGGATCGAGTCAGGAGTTAGCTAGATTGCATTGATTTGAGGACTTCACCAAAGAGGGATGAAACAGTTTTTTTCATCTAGTAGCACAAGTCAAAATTCAGCAAAGAATTATTATTATCCGTGGTTGGATAATCAGTATCCTCAGGTGTTATCTCAAGTTTTGAGTTAGATATCACTATTCAACTTGGAATATTAGTACTATAGATTGTACTAATCGACTATTGAGTCAACAGAATAAATATTGATGTTTCCAAGAAAATAACCTGAAGGGTTCAGGAAATCAGGAAGTGTGAACAACGACATTGTCACATATATGATGACAAGGTGTTAATCATTAGTACTAGAATTCTTTTGTTATACAAAAATACTTGTGTACTTAGTTCTAGTGAAAAGATATGAAGCATTTTGTGTATCAGTATGTTAACTAGTATTGGGTGTATCAACAGATTTAGACTGAACATCGACAACCTAAAAGTTTGTATCATAAGTTATCGATTCTTGAGTAGAAGAGGAAATAAAATCTTCAACAAACACCAACTCACCCAATCGAGGTGAAGTCAAATACTTTATTTCCTCTGACTTTGGTGCAACTATAGTGAGTCTTCTGGCTCTGGAAGTAAGTCTACATTTCGTGCCACTCAACTACATTCCTCCAAACATCATATGCACTCTAGGCCTTTCAACCCTCTGTGCTTTTCAGGCTGGAGTTCAAGATGAATGCAACATAATCTATATGCATTAAAGACTGTAAAACATCTTCAACATCTAAGCACATAAGCAAGGAAATCATCAAATCATCTAATCACATAAAAACACAAAATCAAACACGTATGTGATTAACAAGGGAATACTCGAGAATAATAGCTATTTCGAGCGTTCTATCCCCTCTGGATTAGCTGTCATTTATACCTTTCAATGTCGAGTCTGAAAGCACGTCAAATCTAAAAATACAACATCAAAAGCATCTATCAAAATGTGCTCCATGCATAGCAACTTGCTCAATGTAAACAAACTTCAAACCTTCTTCAATTCTTTCTTGGTTCGAAGGCTGATTTCTCGAGTCGGCAAACTTCAATATACAACAGAAATGAAGTGTTTGGAACTATTAAAAGAAGCTTCGACTCAATACAATATATCATTCATTCAACAAGTTCAAACTTGTACAAATTCTGAAATCGGCGGCGTAACGGCTAAAAACCGGCAATCCAAACGATATCCAATCAATCCAACAATCAATATAACTCATAATCTCCAACATATCAGCTCACATAACTCAAAACTCAGCATAGACAGAAATTATAGGGTTCGAATTTTGCTTCAATAAATCATATCAAATTCAAACGACATTTTTTTTCCGAACCATCTGCGACTACATAATCGTTACATCTCATATATGCATATATCTTAAAATCATGCACTTCCATCTTAAACATAAAAATAGAATCTGAGAAAAGTGAATAAAACTTGTACCAAAACGTAGCTTGAACCGGATGAAAATGGTGTTGAAAACAAAGCTGAACGTTTTCTCCCTTTTCTTCTACTGAAGACGTTGGTAAGTGTAAAGAAACAAGTGGGTTATTTGATATATATAAGCCAAATTGCAGTTTAGTCCCTGAACTTTTGGCTATTTGCAATTCAGTCCCCGGAAAATTGATTTAATTCAATTTCAATCCTTATTCATTTAAGAATATTAGAATTTAATTCTAAACTCTAAATATTCCCAAATTAAATATTATCGGATTAAAATTAAATAATCCCGGGCCTTACAGAACCACCCATCCAAAACCGACCCTAAGGACCCTAGATCAGACCCCTAACCAAGGTTTAGAAGTCCCAATCAAGCCATGGTCAGAAAATTGTCAACATGATCTTTATACAACCAAAAATGGGATTATAGGCATGAATCATGAATAATATCCTTAAATTCTGAAAACAAATGCATTAAAAAATTCATTCATAGTAAAAATCAGTGTATATGATTTAAATGGTGTTCAAAAATGGAAATCAAATGTGCCTTTGCGATTTATTCGCTCTAATATACGTTACCGACGCGTAGATTGATCTCCGGGACGAACGGCACGTCAAACTCTTTATTTTTCTTCAAATTAATGTGCTGTGAAGGGGAGGAGAGTTTCTGATGAATGATGGAGGCGGCTGAAGTGGAATAAACGTGAGGTAGAGGGCAGGGGAAAATGGGCTCAACTTAACTATGGGATTGTATCTTCATGGGTTGAGTTTACTAAAATATTTAAAACACCACAAACCCAATCAAGCCCACCAATAATTAATATATTTCATGCAAATTTTCGGAATAATGGGCTATGGGATTTTTAAATCCCTTGAAAAGCTCTAAAAATGGCTCATTTATGTGAAAATTGGGCTTCTATACATATATATATTAAAACTCTTATTTTCTAAAATAAAATCTTAAAATACTAATTTATAACTCCTAAAAATTTTAGTCATAAAATTTTGGATAAAAACTTTTATCTCGTTCGTCCACGGTCCCGTCTACGCGATCGCAGAAATAACCTTTATCAAAGAAATCATAAATTCCATAATAGCGGATTAAACGCAGTAATAACATTTAAAACATGCAGATAAATCACATAATTCACATAATAGCACATAAAAGTCATTTAACCCTTTTTAATTTATTTTAAAACCAATAAATCCCCTAGATATGCATGTGGGTTTACGTGGAAAATTTCTGGGCGTTACAGAATGGACGCAATGTTCGTGGAACGGACGCAACGTTCTGGTAAGCTGATGTCATCTGTGACGTTAGCAAAATGATGTCATTGCTTACGAACATGATGGGACATCGAACGCAACGCTCGTCGGACGGATGCAACGTTCGTCGGACGAACGCAACGATGGCGAACGGACGCAACGATGGAAGAACGGACGTTCCGTTCTCTGTCTATAAATAGAGGAGCCGAGGCCTCATTTCAACTTGCCCCTCTTCTCTCTTCTCTCTCGTTTCTTAGCCTTTCTAGTCAGATCTAGGGAGTTCTAGGCATCCTATTGGGAATCCAAAATTGGCTGAGCGATCCCGGTGTCGTAGCGGAGCTGTGCCTAAGTTTTGAGGCAAGCAATGGGCTGACGACGGACGCAGGTATAGCTTTTGCTTCCTAAAAATATTTATAAGTATGCAATAGCTTAGTTAAGGCTTTTGGAGTAATATAATGATATTAGTATCATTTCGCCGTATAGTACGGACTATAGGCGTGGACCTAGAGCTAGTAGAGCTTGCCTAGTAGTGAGGTACGAAAGTACTGTTCGAGATATACTGACTGAGTATGCATGTATTATGTGCTTGCATGATTTATCTGACATGATTTTATGTGAATATTTTATGGCCTGACTGTATGCTGCATACATATTCCATATCGAGCTATATACTTGGGATATTATAGGGTTTTACCCTATCCTGTTCGTGGATGGACTTCCATCGATTTGGGTCCTAAGTATACACTGGTATTTAGTATGGGAGCCACCTCCTGAAGCAACGGCACAGAGTGCTACATATCAGGGCCCGATCTGTCTTTGTTATCTGATCCTTGGCCTCTAGTTTCAGTATGCGGTACACTTGCATTCATGCATTTATATAATACGACATACTCATACTCTTGTGCTGAGAGTTTTATGCTCACGTCTCATACTGTATGTATCTGGACACCCTATTCCATGGGGCAGGTTTGCGATTGGATGAGGCGGGTGGATCCAGGAGGGACTAGGCAGTGGATGGCCAGCTGGGATTTTGCCTTTGTCCTTATTTTCTGATGTATTTGGGATAATACATAATTCGATATGGTTGTATAATTATTTGGGTATTTACAGATTCCTTTTCTTGGGATTGTATAATGTTTATTGCTTTCGCAGTTTATTCTGGTTTACTGTTTTAATTAAGTTAATTGCATGTTTAAGTTTCTGATTAGTAGGTGATCTCAGTAAGGGTCACTACATATATATATGTATATGTATATATATATCTTAAGGTCATTCAGTATATATATTATGCATCCGGAATAACGATACTTAACTAAGAGTGTTCATTTGGATCGAATCGAAAACAAACCGAATTTAATGGTTTGGTTTTATTTTTCGGTTTAAATTAATTTCTATCTATTTATTTATTAGTTAATTTTTCATTAATAAAAATAAAGAACAAAAAAATTGATTTTGAAACTACAAAAATGATTTTGAAAAATAAATAAAAATCAGTTTTTGATTCAATTTAGTTAACCGAGCTAAAAAATCGAACCGAACCAAAAATCAAAAAATAAACAATTAAAAACACCGAATTAATTGTTCGCTTTCAGTTCAAACTAAATTTTCAGTTTCGGTTCGAGCCGGTTAACCGAATTATAAACACCCCTAGTTTTAACCCAACATGTTTAATTGAGCATATGGTGGACCTATTGTTTTTTATTGTGAATCTAGACTTAATTGAAAATGTTATATTAAAGTGTTACTCCAAGTATAACATAGACTTGACCATATATTTTATTCGAATAGGTTTTTTGTGAGACCGTCTTACGGATCTATATCAGTTAGACGGGTCAACTCGATATATATATATGTATATACGCAATGAAATTGAAAAAAAAAGTAAAACTTTTTAATAATAGGATCGTGTCGAAAATTTATCTCATAAAATTAAATATCACAGTTTTACAAGAGTGTTTGTGATAATATATATATATATATATGTGTGTGTGTGCGGTTTTTTTTTTTTTTCCAAGATATGTTAATACAGCATTCTTTAGAATAAAGCAAGTGAAAGATGGAACGCACACAAAAGGCAACAACTTCTGCTCCTCCTGTGGCCCTTTAAATACACCTTCGGCCGTCCACCCACGCCTAAACAACTGGACACCATTTTCCCACTCCAAACACACTGACATGTGAATCTCACTCCCATCATCATTTCAAACCAAAAACAAAGGAAAAACTTGGAGCCCCCCCACCACCAACAAAATGCCCGATACTCCACCTTTCCGCTCTCTTTTCTTGGTAATGCTATTCTTCTCGCAAATCCAGCTGAAAACCTGTTCTGGGGCCTCAATTTTGGAGCTAAATCCCGTGAAAACCGGTGAATTAGATGCAATTGTGAAAAGGGTTCGTGCAGAAAAGGTTGGGGAGTGCTCAGAAGCCGAGTTGAAGATGGAATCCGAGAGTAGTCGGAGGATTTTACTGATGCAAAAGAGGTATATTAGCTACGATACTTTGAAAAAGGATTTGGTTCCGTGTGAGGATCCAGGGGTTTCATACTACAATTGTGGAGGCTCTGGCGTGGCTAACCATTACAGCAGAGGGTGTGAGGTGATTACGAGGTGTGCGAGGGGAGATTAGTGAATTAACCAACTTCATTTGAGATTTTGATTGAAGATGGCAGACTTTTTTTATTTTCAACTTTTCTTGGTTTTTGTTTCTTGAAGTCTCATTTTGGGGGCTTTCTTTCTTAATTAAATGCTAATTGCTAAGTGTATTTTCTATGATCCTTCAATCTTATAATTTCAATAAAGAGCGTGCTTGCGTTTCATTCTGTAGGTGAACTGGATTAATGAGACCCTACGATGCTAAATATTCAAATCATTTATCTTAATGATTCATATCTATGTGTATGAGTATAATAAATCTTAAATTATTGACGTGACAAGATATATTAAAATAAATATTTGATGTAGGCTGAACTCTATCGAATATCTGCTAGCTAGTGAAGTTAACCTTAATCCCTCTCACAATAGATGTAAATTAGGGTTAATTTTTAGCCGAAAATAGAACTTGAAAAATTGTGTAACTCGAATATCAGGACATTTTAATTTTTTTAATGACAGGTTTTCCAAAACAAAACATATGTAGAGTCTATGAGCATCTTGTTATTGATCTTTCAACAGCATGCACACAGCAACACAGTATATAGCGAGCCGAGAGTTTGACTCTCTATCTTTAAGACAAATTTGCCCACCTAGGTGCTTACGGGTTGATCAAAGTGTCTCCCAAGATAGAACGCTATCTCCAACTTCGATTAGTAGCACTACGAACACTTGAAAGTGTTTAAGAAACTCAGACTCGATATGAGTATGCAAGAGAAGAAAAGAGAATCAGAAATGAGCGAGTTGGAATGAATGGGGAGAGGTCTATTTATACACGTTGGAAGGCTGCCTTGATGGGTTGCATCACTTCAGACGCACTGGTTCAGTCGAAGTGGTGCATTGGTTCAGGAGAAGAGACGCACTGATTCAGGCCGAAGAGATGCACACGTTCAGCTGAAAGGACGCATTGGTTAGGACCCAAAATCGCACTGATTCAGGCTAAAGCGTTGCACTGATTCGGGCTGACACTTATTCGGAAGCAAAAAAATAAAATACTTATTTAATTTTTGTCCAAAAAAGTTATATCATGTCAAAGCCCAGCCCAGCCCACGCCCGTGTCCGTGCCGTGCCGTGCCGGTCGGACGGCGGCGGCGGCGCGCGTGCGCGTGATTCCTTAAATGCCCCATTAAACCACCTACATGTGATTCCTTAACAAGTAATTCACGAATAGATGACTTAAGAATACATAACTTATCCTCCTTAAACAAATACCCATCATGCATGAAGAATTTATCTTTTGGACCATGCAAACATGACGCATATATCTCACCAAAATCAAGATCACTAGTATATAACTCTTTCACATACTCAAATCCTAAGAATTTAGAATCTAGAGTAGATAAAAGTACATACCTTCGTGATAGAGCATCCGCTACCACATTTTCCTTCCCTTGCTTGTATTTGATAACGTAGGAAAAAGTTTCCACAAACGCCACCCACTTAGCATGCCTCTTGTTTAGCTTGTATTGTCCTTTGAGATGCTTCAATGATTCATGATCCGTATGAATCACAAATTCCTTTGGCCTCAAATAGTGTTGCCATGTCTCAAGTACTCTTACCAACGTATAAAACTCCTTGTCGTAGGTAGGATAATTCAAGGACGCCCCACTAAGCTTCTCACTGAAGTAAGCAATCGGTCGCCCATCTTGTATCAAGACACCTCCAATTCCTACACCTGACGCATTACATTCAATTTTAAAAATGTTAGTAAAATCAGGTAAAATAAGTAAAGGAGCATTAATTAATTTATGCTTGATAATATTAAAAGACTTCTCTTGCTCCTCGCCCCAATGGAATGAAACGTTCTTCTTGATCACTGCAGTCATAGGTGCCGCCAAAGTACTGAAATCTTTCACAAATCTCCTATAGAAACTTGCAAGACCATGAAAACTTCGAACTTGACCAATAGAAGTAGGCGTTGGCCAATCTCGAATTGCACTTACCTTGTCCTCATCAACTCTGACACCTTGGGAACTCACAACAAAACCAAGAAACACAAGTTTTTTTGTACAAAACACACACTTCTTCAAGTTAGCATACAATTGTTCAGCTTTTAGTGTGATTAGCATAATTCTCAAATGTTCGACATGCTCATCCAAATTTTTGCTATATACCAAGATATCATCAAAATATACCACAATAAATTTTCTAATATAAGCACGCAACACATGGTTCATCAATCTCATAAAAGTGCTAGGTGCATTAGTTAGTCCAAAGGGCATAACCAACCACTCATACAAGCCGTATTTGGTTTTAAAAGCAGTTTTCCACTCATCACCTTCTCTCATCCTAATTTGATGGTAACCACTTTTTAAATCAATTTTACTAAAGACGCTAGAACCATGCAACTCATCCAACATATCATCTAGTCTAGGAATAGGATGCTTATACTTGATGATAATGTTATTAATGGCTCTACAATCCACACACATTCTCCATGAACCGTATTTCATAGGAACTAACAAAACAGGCACAGCACACGGTGACATGGACTCACGCACAAAGCCTTTATCTAAAAGTTCACTTACCTGTCTTTGCATCTCTTTTGTTTCCTCCGGGTTGCTCCTATACGCTGGACGGTTTGGCAACGTACTTCCGGGCACAAAATCAATTTGATGTTCAATCCCCCTCAAAGGTGGTAATCCTTGAGGCAAATCCTCCGGAAATAAATCTTCAAATTCCTGCAAAAGAGAAACAACATTTCTCGGAAGATTTCCGGCTATATCACTTGTGTTAAGGAGAAACTCCTTATAGAAAATCAACACAAGTGGAGTATGCTTATGTAAAATCTCTCGCAACTCACTCTTTTGGGCCATAAATATTTTTTATTGGCCTCTTTCCTCTCAATTTTTTGTTCATTTTTTTTTCTCTCAATATTTTTTCCTAAGGTCATCTCACTTTTTTGTTCACTCTTTTTTTTGGCCTCTTCTTTCTTTTCCTTTTTCAAATGGTCATCCAACACTTGCTTTGGAGTCATCGGTAACAATACAATAGGCTTATTTTTCAAGGTAAAAGAATAACGATTTTTAAAACCGTCATGTATCACCTTTCTATCAAATTTCCACGGCCTACCCAACAAAATATGACAAGCTTGTATAGGAACCACATCACACAACACTTCATCTACATATTTACCAATGGAAAACGGTACTACCACCTGCTTATTCACTCTCACCTCCGAGCTATTATTAAACCAATGCTATTTATAAGGTTGAGGATGCTTTATAACAGGCAAACTCAACTTTTCCACCAGCTCATAACTCGCTACATTAGTGCAACTCCCACTATCAATAATAACACTACATACTTTGTTATTCACAAAGCATCTAGTATGAAATAAATTTCCCCTTTGAGTTTCTTCCTCCTCCTTTTGTTGTACATTCAACACTCTCCTGGTCACTAGCAATTCTCCAACCACCGCATCATATCCCTCTTCATCAGGATCCTCCAACGCAGGCATACTATCATATTTCTCATCCTCACTCTCCAAATCAATCTCACCACCAGCATTCATAATCATAATTTTTTTTATTAGGACACTGACTGGCAATATGACCAAGTCCTTGACATCTAAAACATTTAATATCCCTAGAACGAGTATTAGTAGTTTCAGGTGTACCTTTACCCACTTGTTTTGGTGCCTCCAATTTGGTGTCAAATTTTGGCTTGGACACCGACTTGTTGTCCTCCCGTTTTGAAACTCTTGGACGCCAAGGAATTGACGATCCTCCATCGGTAGGAAGTCGACCAGCTCCTCTCCTCTTGAGCTGCTGCTCCACCTTCATGGCTGTCTGCACCATCTCATCCAAATCAAAACAGTGGCGAAGCTCCACTTGATCATTTCTCTATTCAAACTGCACAAAAATCTGGCCATTGTAGCTTCATTATCCTCCTCAATGTTGGCCCGGATCATCGTGGTTTCCAACTCCTTGTAGTAATCCTCCACGCTTCTTGGACCTTGCTTCAGAGTTTGTAATCGCCTGTACATGTCACGATAATAATAGTTAGGCACAAACCGCTTCTTCATGACACGCTTCATCTCCTCCCACGTCTCAATAGGCGGCTCTCCACACCTTCTTCTAGTGGTCACTAATTGATCCCACCAGATTAACGCATAATCTACAAACTCAACCATTGCCAACCTCACTTTCTTAAGGTCAGAATAGTGATGGCAATCAAACACAAACTCCACACACTTCTCCCATTCCAAATACGCCTCCGGGTCAGACTTCCCATGAAACGCTGGAATTTTCATCTTAATACTACTAATATTTCCATCCTCCTTACTGCACTCCGTATGTTTTCCTCGTACCGCTTCTCGCCTATGTCTAACCTCATGTACTCTTCTCCCTCCATCCCAATTCTCATCAAAACTCTCCTCATCTCCTTCAAAATTATTTCCCTTCCTATCTTTATTTTTTTTCCACTACCACTACTCTCCTCTAATCTACTCATCTGATCATGAAGAGGTTCCAACTCCGACCTCATCACCCTAGTAAATTGACCCATCAACGCATCTATTTGAACCTTGGAAATTCCTTGGTTTACACTTTCACTAGCATCTTTATTATGATTCATGGTACCTGCAAGAAAAAGGTTAGTAGTAAAATTCCTCACACAAGTTCTCACAGATCACTCCAAACGAATCACTCCAACACTCTTTTTCTTGCCACTCAATTTATGTAGGCTTTTGCTTTGTGTAAAAGTGAATCAAACTCTTAAGTTCACAACTTTTAGACGCTTGAAGATCGACTCTCGAAGATTGAAAAAAACAAGAAGAAGAAATTTAGGGATGCTCGAATTTTAACTTGCATCCAAGGATGAACAAGAACGAAAATTGTCCACAATTTATCTTGCTTCTTCTATTTTTTTTTTAAAGCTTTTTCGGTCTCTACTTTTTTTTTTGACCGATTTCAAATCTCTATTTTTTTTTTTTATTTTTGAATTTTTCGAGATAACTTGAAGAAGGACGAAGAACGCGAAGAACACGAAGAACAGATAGTCACAAAGATGTGAAAACTTACTTGTTTCAAACCTTTACTTTGATACCAAATGATATGAATCTTATGTAACGAATCGCACCTCAATTAGATAACAAAAGAATTCAATAATGTTGTCCCGACTTTGAAACAAGTAACAGATTTTGGAATCTCCACCTCTAGTTGAACCTGTAACTAGCAACAGAGAATTCACGATAGAAAACAATCAAAGATTCAATTAAACCTTCAAAGGAACCTGTCTTTGACAACCCAATTGAAAATCGATTGACAAACGTCACAAAGCTATGAAACTTTGATAAGTTTGATTTTGGTAAAACAAAAGCTTTGATAAAATTCTAAAGAGAATTTTGTATTGAATAATCAATAATCTGAAAATCTTAGTTATCATTAAAATAATGAATTTTGTAGTATTTATATTACAACCCTAAATATTGAAAGATAACGCAAAATAAATCAAAAAGATATCAAAGATATCTCCTAAAGTTTCCTAGTAGGAATAAAAGACCTAAAATAAACAAAGTAAATCCAAAATATTAAAAATCCCGAACACACACACAAACACCTTCGGTGCATGTAAAAGGACATGGCGCGGGCGCGCCGAGAGCTCACAAAACATCGTCAATTTGGCATCCGTAAGCGCGGGCGCGCGATCATGAGGCGCAGGCGCGCTTCTTCTCCGCAAAATAATGGCGCGGGCGCGCGAGTCTGGGGCGCGGGCGCGCCTTGGCTTCGAGCAGGGTCTTCAATTTCTTCACTTTCTTGACCTCTTTTGAACTCAATAAGATTATAACTTCCTCCAAATTGAATATCAAGAAATTCAACGCCCTCTTGTATCTTCAGCAACAAAGATTGAAATGCTTCCTCAAACTTCTGAGCTCGGCCTCTCGTAACCGGTCCTCGTAGTATCTCCAACAGAGACTTAGGCACTTGATCAGCATGCGAGCCATCCATGATCGCATCGGTATACAAGAATGGAAGCTAAATCAGGTTGGAATCCGAACAGCCATTTTCCGCGGCGATGGTGCGGCAGACAATTTGAAAACGTATCTGGAACGAACTGAAAGAAAGAGATCGAGCTTCGAGCATCAAAATTCAAGGATAAAATTCATGTATTCGATCGCCTCGTCTAACATGGATGCTTTATCTGACTGCATAACAAGACATCAACATTTTATCAAACTTCCAGATACCATATAAATATGTTTTTTTGTGTAAGATTCATATATAACAAAAATAAAATGCCTTCATGGAATGAGGGATGAGCTCTTGCAATGCCCTCATCTTCTCGTTGATCCTATCCCTCCGTCTCTGCGAATGAAACAGGAAAAGATTAGAGGGATCGGTGTGAAGCAGTACATCAAAATATCATGAATTGAAACACAAGAATCCGACCGTTTCGGATAAGTTTTTCACTTCAGCTACACGGCTCTTACAATTCGTTCCATTTTTTTGGAATGTCTTATTCCCTGAAGCTGACTCGAATTCAGTAGCCTGCATCATAGGTTTTTAGATTTCAGCAGTATTTCATTGAACAAAAGATACATAAAACTAAGAGCCATTTCGCAAACTACGGACTTTTTCTGAGCCAGGTTGCTACAAAAAATGAAAAAAAAAGGTCCAAAATATCAAATGGAGTAACAATTTATAGCATATTAACCATCTGCTACAAATATCAAGAAGCAAAGCATTTCTCTCAAATCTTGATGATCGATTCTTAATGGGAAGGGGTAAAGAGCAAATACCACATAATTGGATGAAGGCACATTTTCTAACGTTCTGTTTCTTGAATGTTCACCATGTCTTCCGGACCCCGAAACATTTCTTCTAGAGAAAGCTTCGACCGCGCCTGAAAATCTATCTCGAATATCTTGCCCAACTGAACAAAACATAAAAATATCGATCAAGCTCTAAATTCAACATTTAAAAATTTAATATGGTTTAATGATTCAGCATATATATTTAAGTTGCTTCGCCTTAGCACTCGATGCGTGCATATACATTAAATATTTTTGGAATTAAGAATTTGTGTAAAAAGATTATTTCAAAATGATTTTTTTTTAAATAGATTTTGATAATAATTTCTATGCTATGTATTATGTGATCATTTAAAATTTTTTAAAAACATTGATAAAGAATACTTTATTAGGATATGATAGTTATTTATTAGATACAAATTTATTAAGATAGTTTAAACTATGAGATAAAGTAAGGAGAAATTAGAGAAAAAAATTGGAAGAAGTTGGAAAGAGGTACGAAAATCACTAATAAGCCCCACCAGTTACATAACAGATATTATGCAAGGTCAAAATTGTAAAAAAACTTTAGTGCCGTATTGACACATCAAATTGGTTAGTATAATATAGTAAAGATAAAGATATACGTGAGAAAAAATAAATCAAGAATTTACATGCATGGGAGCTCATTTTGGTGAAAGTGAGATACCTGAAGTTCTTACTAGTCTTTCACCAGACGTTCCAGCAACTGCATTTCCAGTGGGATTCTGCAGGAAAATTACACCATTTACTAAAATTATTACAATAAAAAAAGATACAACCAGCTTAAAATAATCAAGCACTCACTCTTGCTCTGGAACTGACACCAATGTGAGGATATTTCAAGACGGTGCAATCAAAACATAGTCGAATTGGTAACCTACACAAAAATTGCTAACTATAATTGCCAAAAACTGGAAATCCTAAACAAATGACACTAAAACTTTCAGTACCTTCACGAATAAATAAGTCCCGGAAGACCTTTTCAAGTAAGAATAATCCGGTTTGTCTTCAAATCTTAACGATCGGCAATAATGAAAATATGATATGAATTCTGATGGATATGATTTGCACAACACCTGTAGCAATTTCAAATCGAATGAACTTGCAGCAACTCTGATAATGAAGAAAACCAAAGAATCCAGGAGGGACACTGGCCAAAATGATATAATCAGGTAACAGGTTATGCAAATAAAACTAGCAAGGTTTCTGCTGTTTTCAAGTCAAATATTAACCCTAGAACATATGTTTCAAACATGACACCACCTTTGAAAAGAATAAAAATTATACATAAATTTTTTAACCTCTATAGGTGTAGTAACCCGCATTTCTAAATTAGTGATTAATGAGTAATTAATCACGTGATCATGTTTAGATTAAGTAAAACATGATTAAGTAAGTTCCTATTGGGATAACGGACTTCAGAAATGGATTCAGAGCACTCGAATTAGTTGAATTGGTCAGCAGGATCGGACGATCCGAAGAGGAGTTCGGAGGTTCCGAAGTGGATCGGAAGCTCCGTGCCAGGATCGGAGGCTCCTATCGAGATCAGACGCTCCATCGGCGAGATCGGAAGCTCCGATCTGGGCCAGGGCACACGTCATCGCTTACATTAGCAAGGTGATGTCATGGCTGACGTAATATTGAGCAATTGGAAGCTCCGAAGGTGCGATCGAAGGTTCCGATCGAGTTTGGACGATCCGAACCAGGTTCGGAGGCTCCGAACGCTGTCTATAAATAGACGGTCCGAGAATTCATTTTCTCGCATCAATTTCCTCTCTTCTCTCTGATTCCTAAGCCTTCTAACTCAGATCTAGGGAGATCTAGGCGTCCTACGGGGAATCCGGAAGTGGCTTAGTGATTTAGACGTCGTCGCGGAGCTATGGACTAGTTTTGAGGCTATCGACAGCAAAGGACTAACGACGGACGCAGGTATAGCTTTGGCATCCTAAAAATATTTAGGAGTATGCAATAGCTTAATTAAGGCTTTTAGAGATTTATCATTGATGCATGGATATTTGCATTGTAGTAGCAGTAGATTGGACTTGTAGGCTTAAAGTCTAGGTCAGTGGAGCTAGGTTTGACCAGCAGTGTTAGAGGTACGTAAGTACTGACCGAGATAGCCGGCATGATATATTTGCTTATATGTTGCATGAGTATGTGCTATATGTTTTATCATGTTTTAGCATGTTTTATCGTCTTAGCACATACATGATTTTACGTGTGACTGCATTCGGAGAGATGTGAGTCATTGACAGTCTCCATAAGGAACGATGATCTCATTTTGGACTCGAGTCAGGCATGACAATTTCCATATGGGACTTGTATCCTATTTTGGATTCGGGTCAGGATGGGGTTGGCTCAGCCCTGATATGGAATATATGAGTACCCCGCGGAGTAGCTCTCTAGCCGGTACTGTATATTCTCGGCGCCATGAGCAAGTGCTTTCACTTAAGTTTTAAATCATCTGTGTGCGCATATTTGTATTTATATCATTTCATCGTATTGAGCGTTCTAGCTCACGCCCCTGTGTTTGGGTATTGTGTACCTTGTGGCGGGGCAGGTTTGAGGCTGGACGGTCCAGGCGGCTCTCAGCATGATTGAGCTTTGGGGAGTGCGAGGTTGTAGAGGGTAGGGATTTATTTATCCTGAACCTTAGATTTGGTTGTATAACAGTATTTATACACTTATGGTAGCATCGGTTGTATTCTGCCGATTGGATTTGTTGTATTTTAATTATCCGCACTTTACGCTTTAAGCTTTTATTGCGTGCGCTTTTACTATAACTCTGATTAGGTAGTGGATCCGGGTTGGGTCACTACAATAGGAGTCAACATTTTCTTTTCACTAATCTTGTCGTATTTCTGCTTTTTGGTGCGAGCTTTGACTTCCTGCCAGGGAAGACTAGAAAACATTTCCTAGTGAGTACAGGATAAAAAGATTCGTGATCATGTCAGAGATATATAAAATTATACATGGCCAAAATCCCACGTGTTCAACCGACCTTCCTCTAAGAAAATATATTAGGACATAACCAAGGGATTCCAAATCATCTCTTTGGCTTTGTTCTGCAATCATAATTAAATCAGAAACAGATAAAGGAAAATAAATCGTATCAGCCGCTAAGAAAACCTACTTTCTGGATAGGGAAAACTCATATGATGCATCACTTACCAACACCAAGATGTGTATTGACACTAGCATAGCGAGCAGTGCCAGTTAGGTTCTTGTTTTCCCTAAAATAAGAGGTAAAGAAATTCATCAATTATTATATCCAAGTTAGCTAAATTGCAAGAAACTCTCAGATGAACGTGACCACATTATAAGAGCAAACCATCACCATATGACATAGTTAACACTAATGAAACTCCATGGGATCTGCAAATTCATAGACCCACCAAGGAAGTAGTCTAATGGCTACAAAGAAGTGTGTTCAACTCATGCTTTTGTCACATCTCGAGTATGATGGAACCATGGCATGAAAGTGAATGATGTTAAACTATCCTTGTAAGCCTTTAAACCAAAAACCAAGTGGAATTACCAGACTAGGCACCAATGCACCATTTAGGTCTTAAAAAGTTCAGAATCTACTCTCAGTCAGAGTCGTCGAATAAACAAAGGGTCAATTGACAATCAACAACACTTGATAGCTTGACAAAAATCGACGTAAGATATCACAATTTTAATTTCAAATTAGAACATTGAAGTTTGAGAAGTTTGGAATTAAAAGATTTTATGGAAATTTAGAAGGTGTTTCATGTGACAACTTTAGAATGACTACGATAGGAGAGAGTAATTTAAATTTAAATTCAGAAAAAAAAATTTTAATAACATAAAATGAAATTTTAGTGAATGAATCTGGTTCGACTTAAATATTTATTTGACCTAAAACATAGAAACTACTACCTTAAACTCGTACAAACTTATGCTCATATTTTCTCTTAACTTCCACACGCAATGAGTAAACATTATCTACTATTTCTTTATTTTAATCAAGATATACACGTAACGCATATGAATTAATATCTGATCATTCTATCTAATCTCTGACTTTTTTCATCTTTCTTTAATTGGATTGAGATTTGAAGAGGAATAATAGTAAAATTTTAAGAAGTATATCGAATCAGAAAATTGAGGAATGCGGAGACAATTTACCAATCACTTGTTCATTTCTTCTTCAACCAGTTGAGCCCAGCAGCTTTTCTGTCTCGATATATCAACATAACATAATACTATTAATTAAAATCAAATGAATTTGTGGATATCACCTTGCAGAGACATAAAATGAGCAGATTCAAATTACTTGAGATAGTTGAGCAGAGTCATCTGATTCGGGATGGAGAAGAAGCTATTATAGGATATTCACTTCAGCATGAGTAAGATAATAAAAAAACTATAACCTCCAAAAATCAATGAAAAAAATTACATTAAGAGGTACTTGTTTCCTTATAAAATTTGCAAAGAATTCAAACAAGGCAGAAGCCTATGGTGACAGTTGAGTATAAATATTATTAGCAGAGAAACCTTGCTTGAGCAAACCATGAATTTCCTGGGATATTCAACACTTTGATGCAGATTCAGAATCAGGGAGTAGAAAAGGAAATAATAAATTAAATAAATCTGCTTACCTATAATAGAGCATAAACCTCTGGAATCCTTACTATATATTTGAAAGAGTGGGTGCCCGGTTAGCCAACTTGTGGCTAAGGGCTTTTATGACTCTATGTAAAACAATCTTTTGTTTAATATAATTTATACTTTTACAATGGCATTGACTTTATCTTTCTTCATAATGTTATATTATGATATACTATTGTTGTTTTGATAAAGACCTTGAATATACTATAGTGTATGTAAGATGTGGTAGCACATGTGGATGGCTATCATGAAACACATCTTATAGTCACTGTATATTCTAAATTGTTCCTAGTCAATTGAGCCGTCCGCAAATAAGGATAAGGATCGCTCGAGATTGAGACTAGCATTTGCGATGCCGAGTACCACGTTTCATTGGTATGGAACATAGAGATGTTCAAAGCATGCAAATGGATATTCATATGATGAATGATCGAACTACCCTATTCGAACTTTCCAAGTGGTTATCACTTATCGAGTGGATAAAGTCCGCGGTTTTGGTTGTACACCATTAGTCCTTATTACTTGAAACATCATTGAGACTCTATATGCTAGTACTGTACTTTGACTCGTTTACCGACTCTATTGGGGTCATCAGGTGTCGGGATTGGGTACAGTTATGACATATATAGGAGTCGATGCTTTGTTGTCAAGGATTCACCACATACTTGCGAGTGTGGATATCCTATGCGATCTGAGGAGATATTAGTGTGACGAATCTCTGGCCAGAGTACATGATGTGTTTTAGGTTACTTGGTTTTCCTAGTAACACATGCGATGTCACTATTTGATCTCCAAGATGTAATGCATAGTTATCGAATCTCGAACGACTCTCGATGCACCAATGGTTGTTGATTCGATCGGGATATATGGATGAAGGGACTGTACTGTACGCTAACCAAAATCTACTGGTTCTTGCAGGCACTATCAGTAATACCTAGGGAATCATGGGGCGATGTTGCTAGGCGCTCTTACCATGATTCGATGGGTAAGTCGAAAATTATTGTTCCGAGTCACAAGGAGCTGTGAGCCTACGGCTAGCTTTATTCCTGAACCATTGAGGGTTACACAAGT
Organism: Henckelia pumila; assembly: GCF_033568475.1. Taxonomy (NCBI): domain Eukaryota; kingdom Viridiplantae; phylum Streptophyta; class Magnoliopsida; order Lamiales; family Gesneriaceae; genus Henckelia; species Henckelia pumila. The sequence goes on from NC_133120.1 coordinate 42,542,656, forward strand.
AATGGATTACTAAAACCCCGTAGAGATATTTAAATTTCAAGAGTTAAATTTAATGAAAGAGAAGTTGGACTTCTTAACTAAAGGGAGTGCGATTTTCTAAAATGACATAGGGATGGACATTTTTGGAAATCACTGAATTCGGATTCAGAAAAATTATCTTGACTTTAAAAGATGCAGAAATAATTTCTGTGCACATTGGTAAAATCAGTTTATCAATCGGAGTCACGATGAATTTTATATTAATTTCTAGAACAACGGGCTTGGCTTGTTGGGCTTAAGTTATGGATTGTGGGCCCTAAGGAGTTAGAGTCCTAATGCAATTATAAATTAATCTAGTCTAGAAATTATCTATAAATATATGTGCTGTGTTCGAAAATTACACAAGATTTCAGTCTAGCAATTTTCGAAAATCAGTCTATATTATTCAAGAGGTTTTTCGAAAATTCCTCTGTCCCTTTTGAGAAAATTCGGACTGTGATTTTTGTGAAAAATTACAATTCGAATTAACAGATCAAGTCTATTTATTCTCTACGTAAAACTTCTGATTGATTTCTAGTGCAGTCAATCAGAGGGTTTCTATTTTTCGTTCGTGGACCTAATTCCGGTGATTGATCGTGACGCCATCGGTTCCCGAGATTTACAAGAAGAGCAGATTAAGTTCTGTTGGTGTCCATAATCTCGCTTTGAGATTTTAAGGTAAAATATTTAATTGTGATTATTTGTTTTACTAACACATATTTAATCGTAAAAGTTTTGATACCCTTGATATGGAATCGTTCCATATAATAAAATAAAATTTTTAAACTTCCGCTGCACCGGGTATCAATTCTTGATTGATCTGAACACGTTTTCCAACAATATTATCCCATGGTATTCATCCCTGGGTTGAACCGCATCTCATATTTGTTTTGTTATGTAAAAAATGAAAGCTTTGATGCGGCCACTTCTTCACCAAGAATGATCTGAAATACTGATCAAAGCTCTATAGTGTATCACAAAGCACACAAAAATAATAAATTTAGCATTATGTTTCAATGTTATGTTTCATGAGACTTTTCTGCCGATGTCAAATACTCCAAGAAATCCCAAAAAAAGCCCAATATTTCAGTCAGAAAATTGCTTCAAATTATTATTACGATGTTTTCTTGTAGTAGTATATTATTCACTAGTACTCCTATGTTTTAAGTCGTCTTACTAAATTTCATCGTACGAAATCAAGCTGGAAATAAGCAGGATTCATGGGGAAACTGGGTGAGAACTTAATTCTTTCGAAATAGCCCATTGTTTTGCTCCCTTTCCCTAAGTATATACACCTTGCCTCCAACAGCACCAGCAAATCATCAAACATCTGGTAAGCACGGCTCGACGGCTGGTGAACCGATGTCACCACCGTCTTCCCTTGGCCTGTATTTGAATATTTCAATACCTGCAGGATGACACAAAATATCTCAAAGATTCAAAAAAAAAAAAAACAGAACCCGAATTCATGTGAAAAAATAGAAACCACATCCAAAACATTTAAAACCTGAATCAAAGCTGATACTACTGCAAGTTGAGGAATATAGATAAAATTGACAAATAAATAACAAATTATCATAAACAATAAACTTTTTTTTACAGCATAAACAATAAACTTTACGTACATTAGTGTGATTCTGGAACCAAGTTTGAATCTAGCCTCTTGAAAACATCAAAATGTGTTCAGCTTATGAAACCAATTTTGAATCCACGAGCTCTTGATTCTTGAAGGCGAGAACGAAGAAAAGAGAGGCGGAACAAAGAAGTTGGCGGTGGCCGATGGGAGATGGCTGCTGCGGTGCTGCCTGGGAGGGAAAAGGAAAAAAAAGAACTAGGGTTCTGATTATTGAGAAGCGTTCAGCCGATTCGTCAACTACAAGAGCAGCAACAATCGATGAATGATGGAAAAGCAGAAAGAAGAGGGAGAAATTTCCATTAACGGTTTGTCTAATTGGAATTGAAAGAGAGCAAAAAAAAAAAAAACAGAAAGAACAGGGAGAAATCGCGATGAAGGGTTTGGGGATTTTGGGTTTTTTCTTCAGACGAAAAGGATCGCAACGAAGGGTTTGGGGATTTTGGGTTTTTTTTTCTAGACGTTTTAAAGGTAAGGTAAAAAAAAAGGTGTATTTTTATTGTTATTTAAAATTTTAAAAAAGGTTTATGTACAACACTTTTTAAAAAGTGTTGTTGTAAATCGAAAAAAAAACGCTCAAAGACAACGCTTTTTTAAAGCGTTGTTTTAGACCTAAAAAAACGCTTATAGACAACGTTTTTTTTAAAAAAAGCGTTGTCTTTAATAAATTTTAAATATATATAGACAATACTTTTCACTAAAAGAGTTGTAATTTAAAAAAAGACAATGCTTTTTACCAAAAACGTTGTCTTTTAATTGTTGTGTTTGAACATTTTTGTTGTAGTGATGGGTACCCCTTGGGGCCCCAACCCCTTGTCTCATCTTAGGCATTATATAGTGGTGTTCTTTCCCACATTTTACCAATGTGGGACAATGAGTATCAATCTCATTCACAACCCACAACAACCAACCATTTTTCCAACAATCCCCTACACGAATGTGATTTATGCGAATATGTATGCATATGCTAAAACAGAGTTTCTTGCGAAAAATTATTGCATGGGGAGAGGTAGCTTGTGGCTTTGAACCTTCCTTAGTGAAATACTATCAGATTTACTAGGCTGCCTAGTGAACGTGATGTCTTGAACTATTCAGCCGTTGATGTAAACCTAGACAAAAGTATTCACACAATAATTTTTCTCACACTTTATTTGTTCTCATGGTTTTGTCCGTTTTGGCCCTGGACAACATCTTGGATTCTTAAGTGTTTCGTTGAAGCGGCTCGTCTTCACACTTAAATAGGTGACCTCCTATTATATGAGTATCCTGTCATACTCTATTTCTTAAAGAAATATAGGAATCATTAAAAGTTTGTTAAACTAAACCTCTCTACTTGAACAGGTTGCACTTTTATCCTAGGAATGAGAATAGAACGAAGTTCTAAGTGCAAGCGAACATTCATAACTTGATTTTCCCATTGAAGCAAGATCTTGGGATCTCCAATCTACAAGGTTGGGTTTCCGCTATGAATATTTTTTAATTTTGTAGGTTTTAATCTTATTCCTCTTGATAAGCAGTTTACTTGATCTCTCCCTAAACCTTTTGTCAACGGATCCGCTAAGTTATCATTTGATTTTACATAATCAACTGCGATAACACCATTTGAGATCAACTGCCTAATGGTATTATGTCTTCAACGTATGTGTCTTGACTTACCATTATACATACTACTTTGTGCCCTACCTATAGCCGACTGACTATCGCAATGTATCATTATTGCTGGCACTGGTTTTGTCCAACACGGAATATCTTCTAGGAAATTACGAAGCCATTCCGCTTCTTCTCCCACTTTGTCTAAAGCTATGAACTCCGATTCCAAAGTTGAACGAGCTATACATGTTTGCTTAGAGGATTTCCACGACACAGATCCTCCACCGATGGTAAATACATATCCACTTGTGGACTTCGAGTCTTTTGTGTCTGAAATCCAATTTGCATCACAATATCCCTCAAGTACAGAAGGATATGTTTCATAATGTAATCCATAAACCATTGAATACTTTAAGTATTTAAATACTCTTTCCAACTCTTTCCAATGATCATGACTAGGATTACTTGTAAATCTACTCAATTTATTTATTGAGTATGCAATATCAGGACGAGTACAATTTGTAATATACATTAGACTCCCAATTATCCTTGCATATTGTTGTTGAGATACGGGTTCACCTCGATTTTTGGATAAATGTAAACTTAAATCCACGGGTGATCTTAACGGCGTAACATCATACGCGTTGAATTTCCTAAGTACTTTCTCAATATAATGAGATTGTGTTAGGATAATTCCTTCAGGCGCTTTTACAATCTTAATTCCTAAGATAACGTCTGCTTTTCCCATATCTTTCATATCAAAATGTTTTGACAACATTTTCTTAGTTTTCATGATGATATCATGATTACTACCCATTATGAGCATGTCGTCTACATATAGATAAACAATTACATACGAGTCATGTGTGCCTTTTATATAAACACATTTATCACATTCATTAATCTTGAATCCATTTGACATCATTGTTTTGTCAAATTTTTCATGCCATTGTTTAGGAGCTTGTTTTAGCCCATACAATGATTTAATGAGTCGACACACTTTTCTTTCTTGATCGGGAGCAATGAATCCTTCAGGTTGTGCCATATATATTTCTTCCTCTAACTCACCATTTAAAAATGCCGTTTTTACATCCATTTGATGTATTTCGAGATTATTTAAAGCAGCTATTGCTATAAGTACTCGAATAGACGTTATTCTCGTAACAGGTGAATATGTGTCGAAGAAATCCAACCCTTCTTTTTGTCTAAATCCTTTGGCCACCAACCTTGCTTTGTATTTTTCCATCGTTCCATCAGCTTTGTATTTCCTTTTTAAGAGGCCATTTGCATCCTAAAGGTTTGCTTTCCGGTGGGAGATCTACTAACTCCCAAGTATGATTTTGTATGATGGAATCTATTTCACTGTTTATGGCCTCTTTCCAAAGCGGAGCATCAAGACTAGATAACGCTTCGCGTAAGGTCCTTGGATCATTTTCTATAGCATAACTAAGAAAAACAGGACCAAAAGTTTTAGCTATCTTAGCTCTCTTACTACGTCTTGGTTCTTCACTTTCATGAGTTTCCTCATTAGTGGATTCATGAACTCGTTTGGAAGAGCTCTTTTCTTTTCCTTCTTTATAAGGAAAGACGTTCTCAAAAAATGCAGCATTCCTTGATTCAATAATCGTATTCTCATGTATATCAAGAATTACTGACTTGTGCACTAGGAATCTATATGCACTGCTGTTGTTTGCATATCCATTGAAGATGCAATCTACAGTCTTAGGTCCAATCTTCACTTGTTTTGGCTTTGATATTTCTACTTTTTCCAAACACCCCCACACTTTCAAGTATTTGTATGAGGGCTTATGTCCTTTCCACAATTCTTAAGGAGTTTCATTCTTATTTTTATGTGGAATTTTGTTAAGAATATGATTTTCCGAAAGTATTGCTTCCCCCACAAGTTTTGGGGTAGTCCAGAACTTATTAGCATGACATTCATCATTTCTTTCAGATACGGTTTTTCCTTTCCGCAACACCATTATATTGTGGTGAATAAGGAGCAGTTGTTTGATGAATAATGCCAGATTCATTGCAAAATTCTTCAAACAGAGCAACATATTCACCTCCTCTATCACTTCGAATTTTCTTTATTTGTTTGCCTAATTGATTTTCAACTTCATTCTTATAGGTCTTAAATGCTTCAAGAGCTTCATCTTTGCTTCTTAAAAGAAACACACAACAGAATTTTGTGCAATCATCTATGAATGTAATAAAGTACTTTTTTCCACCTCTAGTTTTTACAAACTTTAAATCACAAACATCGGTGTGAATTAGTTTTAGAGGTATTGTACTTCTTTCCACAGTGTGAAAAGGTACTTTTGTTAATTTAGCTTCAACACATACTTCACATTTGTAGTTTGAATCAATCTTAGTCCTTGGAATAAGATTTAGTTTTCCAAGTTTTCTCAAAGTGTTGAAGTTAACATGCCCTAATCTAGTATGCCATAAATTAGAACATTCAACCAAGTAATTCAAAGCATTAACTTTATTACTTTCAAGATCACGAAGTACAGTCATTACATTCATCTTGAACAGTCCCTTTTCTATATATTCTTTCCCTAGGAACTGTCTATTTTTCATGATTACAACTTTTCCAGCTTCAAAAACTATTCTAAATCCGGCCTTAACAAGCCTAGAACCGGATACAAGATTCTTACTTATGTCCGAAACATGAAGGACATCAATAAGAGTAAACTCTTTTCCCGAAGTCATCTTGATCACCACTTTTCCTAATCCAACGATCTTAGAAGTCGCATTGTTACCCATATAGAGCTCTCGTCCACTTATAGAAGTATACTTCGAGAATAGATCCTTGTCAGCACACACATGTCGCGTTGCTCCGGTATCGATAAACCATTCTTTAGGATGATCAACCATGTTAGCCTCGAAGATTACTACTGACAGATCTATCTCAGACAAATCAATAGGCACAGATTTGTTTTGGACCACATTTGCCCGGTACTGATTGTCCTTCTTCGGTAAGCGACAATCCTTGGCTTTGTGGTTCGTTTTCCCACAGTTCCAACAGGTTCCTTTCCACTTCTTATTTTTCCATTGCATTACATCTTTCCCAAACTTCTTCCTCTTCTTCATAGAGTTCGGCTCTACCAAGTTTGCCTTTGCTTTCCATCGGCATCTTAACAGCTTTGATCTCCGCTTTGCGATTGTCTTCCTCAATTTGCAGCCTGACGATCAAGTCCTCGAGCCCTATTTCCTTGTGTTTGTGCTTCAAATAATTCTTGAACTCCTTCTATAAGGGTGGCAGTTTTTTGATTAAGGCAGCCACTTGGAAGGACTCACTGCTCATCATCCCTTCAGCCATTATATCATGGAGGATGATTTGGAACTCTTGCACTTGGCTAATCACTGTCTTGGCATCAACCATTTTGAACTCGAGAAACATACCGACTACTAACTTCTTCGTGCCAGCATCCTCTGTCTTGTACTTTTTCTCTAAGGATTCCCATAGTTCCTTAGAAGTCTTGGTTGCAGAATATACACTATACAGCGTATTGTCCAACCCATTCAGTATGTAGTTTCGGCACAAGAAGTCGTTGTGACACCATGCATCGAAAGCAGACCTTGTTTGTGTGTCAGCATCCGGTGCCGGAACAGCAACAACTTCCTTCAAAAACCTTGCAAGATGAAGTGTTGTAAGGTAAAACAACATCTTCTGCTACCATGCCTTGAATTCAGTACCGGAGAACTTTTCAGGTCTCTCGGCATGCGCATTAGAAGCAGCAGGGGCCGTGACAACAGCCGGTGTAACAAGCGGTGGTGTAACAGGGGGCGGTGGTGGGGGCGTAATAGAGGGCGGCGTGACTTTTGCAGAAGGATCAGTAGCCATCATACGAAATTTGTCTTAAACTTGTTATTGATCTTTCAATAGCATGCACACAGCAACACAGTATATAGCGAGCCGAGAGTTTGACTCTCTATCTTTAAGACAAATTTGCCCGCCTAGGTGCTTATGGGTTGATCAAAGTGTCTCCCAAGATAAAACGCTATCTCCAACTTTGATTAGTAGCACTACAAAATCGAAGCACTACAAACACTTGAAAGTGTTTAAGAAACTCAGACTCGATATGAGTATGCAAGAGAAGAAAAGAGAATCAGAAATGAGCGAGTTGGAATGAATGGGAAGAGGTCTATTTATAGACGTTGGAAGGCTGCCTTGATGGGTTGCATCACTTCAGATGCACTGGTTTAGTCGAAGTGGTGAACTGGTTCAGGCCGAAGAGATGCACACGTTCATCTGAAAGGACGCACTGGTTAGGACCCAAAAGTCGCACTATTCAGGCTGAAGCGTTGCACTGATTCCGTGTCGAGCCAAGCCGGCCGGTCGGATGGACGGCGGCGGCGGCGCGCGCGCGTGTGGCTAGTGGTTTGAACCTAGCCTAGACTAGGTCCGCTCCCCTAAACAAACATGGGTACCCCTTGGGGCCCCAACCCCTTGTCTCATCTTAGGCATTATATAGTGGTGTTCTTTCCCAAATTTTACCAATGTGGGACAATGAGTATCAATCTCATTCACAGCCCACAACAACCAACCATTTTTTCAACACATCTGTAATCATATAAAGGGCGATGTTATACAATGTTTATTCTACTAATCACTTGAATAGTACTTATGCCGACTATATGTTTTTCCTTGTGTGACAACATATCCAACTATTTGATCTTTCTTGTTTTAGTTTACTGAAATGTAGAAATTTCTTTAATTGACTTAGTTAATATTGATTCGATGTCATGTTGAGACAAATATCATGTTTAGCTAAAAATTAAAATGTTTGAAAACTCTCGCCAAATCGGCGATGAGACAGCTCCCTCTTTAGCCTCACCTTGGGTCTGCGGAACTAGTAGTTATAGCATATGTTCAGACTTTAAATTAATATCATGAGTTGGGTTATGGATTTGATTCCTTTAAGATTTGACAACATTTTTGTTGGCGAAATATATAGTTCAGTCTCAATGTTTGAACCCTTTGCCATTTTGATCTCAAATGTTTTATAGCATTCCGATTTAATCTTTAATCGAACAGGTATTTCCATCAACTTAATGTTGTAACAAAAAGTAGACATGACATGTGTCAGTCACATCTGTAAAATCGATCAAAATAGATAATGTTTTGAAATAAATCACGAACGCTGAAAACATTTAAAACCAAATTTGGATATAGATCAAACATCGGAGACTAAATCGGGTTTTTCAATAAATTGACGGAACGATAACTCAAGAAAATTTTTGAAATGATATCTGTTATTCATGTGAGAAATAATAATTTATAAGTATGACACGAAACGAGGTTTCTATGGTTTTGATATCCAACTTTGAAATCTTTACAGGGTCCATTATTTATATTGGGTTTATGTTAAGAGTGAATTGTGAATAAATTCCCAAACCCAAACCATTCTTTCTCCCAACTCCCTCCCTTTAAGATTTTTTTTTTGCACTCCCTAGGACCACAAAACTTGATTATTTTAATAATTAATTCTTGTACTCAATATGAGTTATTTTGTGCTAAGATCTGAAGGTTTTATACTTAGATCTAAGGATCTTTGTGCTCATATATCATGTTTTAATGCTTAATTTCGGTACAAAGAATTATGTGTAAAAATGGTATCAGAGCTTTAGGTTAATTGTTCAGACTTTATATTATTCGTTAATTCATACTTTTCTTTGTTGAGGAGAAGATTTTTACAAAAGATGACTTCAAACGAAGGTTTGAATCAAGAGGATTTTATTCATATAAAATCCTATAAACAAGTTAATCTATTCATAATAGATTACTTACAATAGGTTATGATTAATGCTCTCAATTTTGAAAGGATAAAGAAAGATGATTTCTAACTCTCAATTTTTAGAGATTACCCCAGATTCCTCTAAACTCTCCGGATATCTTAGAGAAATTCAAAAATATTACAGCAATCAGTTGTATGAAATACCTCGGCAAATTGAAGAAATCCTTAAGAAACAAGAAGAAATTCTTGGAACTCTAAAGGATCTTCAAAATAAAATCATAGATCTAGAACACACTTCTGGTTCTAGAAAAGGAAATACAGGAGGAAGGTTATCACTCTCGTTTGGTACCGAACCTTTGTTACATCAGAAAGGTAAAACCAAAATGGTTCAAAAACCTTTAACTGATGATAAAATGATGATTAATCTTATAAAAGCAGTATCAGAGAAAAACACTATCTGATGACTACTTTAGAAAGATTAAATCTCGAGGATCTACAAGATCTTGCGGATTATTTTGCGAATCTCAAAGTAGTAGATCTAAAAATGAATTTCCCTTAGGGTGAACAACCCATGGGGAATTCCCCAAAATATGTGGTTAAAACAGAAGAACCACATAGTGAGTTCCAGGTTGGAGAAAATTCATATTCAACAGGAACCGGGTCAAGAAGGAGTAAGATACCATTACATCAAACTCCTTATGGAAAAACTGTTCTAGACCCGATACATTCTTATGGGGTTATGTTAAACCTTGATGTTCTGGACTTCAAAAACAAAGAAGATCTCATAGATGATTGGACATCAGCTATGATAATAGCAGAAGGAACTTTAGATCTCAATAAAGAAGGATTCATTAAACTTCTAGAAATGAGTCTAATGGGATCTATCAAGATCGCTTGGGAGATGACTATGCCAGAAACTAAGGAATCAATCTTAGCAGGAGAATCCCTCAGCGAGATTGGAGGAAGAATGGCCACCCTATTTAAAGCATAATTCATAGGGGCGGACTATTTCAATAATCAAGATACAGAGAAAAAAGGAAGATATACTCAAGCTCTGTATAGCCTCGAGTTACATGATATCTGTTTAGTTGATGAATACATTATGTTATTCACTAAATACTGATGGAATTCGGGAGTCGAGGAAAATGTAGCTATTCAGCTATTTTTCGCAAAAATGCCAAGTCCCTGGAGAGAAATGCTGATTAAAGAATACGTTCCAGGTAATCTTGATACATTGGCAAGACGCGCCTCCTTTTTGAAAGGAAATTGGCGGAATGGTGCCATATGGCAGCATTATAGAAGAACTGCAAGAAAATAAGAGGTATAGATAAACGTACACCTTTATGTCGTAAAGAAAATGATCTTCCAACGATCATTGGAAACAGATCACAGAGATTTAAAAGGAAGAAATTCTGAAATAATCCATATAATAAAAGAATGAAAAGTTCTTGAAAACCAAGAACATTTTGGTCCAAAAAAAAGGCTAGATCCTATAGATCGGGTAAAAGAAGTGTGAGGATCTCGGGGTGCTAATCTCGTCTTAGGGCAACTAATGATTAATTAAACAATTAAGAGTATAAACCAAAAGCAGAATTTTTTTTTATTTTTTTTTTAAAATCTTGGTCAGGATCGATCCTATGAACTCCCAGGATCGATCCTAGACCTTAATCCAAGTTTCTGTCCAGAATCCCATTGTGCCAAGATCGATCCTACCAATTCACAAGATTGATCCTGCGCAACTCTGTTCGAAAAATAAAAATCTGCTCTTGATCTGGTGCTGTCAAAATTAATACAAAGCATGAATCATCATCAAAATCAATCCCAAGCATGTCATATTAATGTTTCAAGCATCAAATCATGTTTAATACAACAATTCAAATATCATAAAAACATGAAACCATAAGCTACACTAAGTCTCAAAAGTGAGCTTCTAAATCACAAGTTCATGTCAAGTTCAATGCTATCTAAATACCATTCTTCAACTTAAACCCGAGTCCACACTTGCTACATCTTTCTCCCGAGCTATCAATGTCATCTCAGACCAGCTCCTGCCCCATCTGTTGTGATGCACACATACAAAACAAAAAAACAGCCGGATAAACTCCGGTGAGAAATCATCTCAGTATAACCAACATATCAAAAGCGTTAAATAAATCATATCGACTTTATTTCACTCGACTCAACAAATAGAGTAATTAACGCTTCAATTGATCGATCAAGAATTAATTCATACTTCTTCGTTGCCATCAAGATTCGTATCCGATCTTGACATGGATATCCATCTATCGTAGCCATTTTCGGACTAGAAAATAAGGTCACCCTCCGACCTTGGAATAGAATCAATTCATATCATCATCATATCAAATTCATATCGACTCAAAATCAAAGATCCACTACCTGGTATGGATCGACAACATCAAAATCAAAACAAAGAAATAAATACGTATGTGATTTTGGCGGAAGAACTCAAGAAGAATCGATCTTGAGTTTCAAACTTCCTGACTCTCGATGTCGTCATTATACCTTCGAATTTCTTCTGTTTTGAACGCTTCAAATCTGAAACATAGCATCAAAACATTCATATCAATCTTTATTCTATTCAATCATTACAAATTCAGTTCAAAATCATCAATCTAACTTCATTCAAAATCATTTCAAAACTCAACTTCTTCTTATTCGGTACAACTCGGAGTCGTGAGTCGTTAGCCTTTGAAACTCATCTAAAACTGAGAAATAAAAATTCTATATCATCAATAAAATTTCAAATAATGTCTTATCTCAGTCATAGGCTATCAAAATGGTCCAAAAACACGAATCGACGGCGTAGCGATTAAAAATCGATAACCGACTTAGTATCGAATTCGAAGCTAACTTCTTTAACTTCATGAACGTGTGATATATCACTATAATCTCATCATACTAATCATATTATCAGATATCATCATCAACTTACATGCTGTAATTCTTTTCAAGTTCATTCAATAATAAATATTCGATTCAGTTTCGATATCGACTTGTACAAACGTTGAAAAACATGATCATAACATCAAAATCTGATCTCTGCCCATAACTGATTTCGAAATCTATAAAACACATCATAATACTTACACAAGATCGAAGCCCTCGTCGCAAGGATTCCAGAACATCTTTCGGAATTAAAATCGGACGAGCGGATCAAAAGTTATGGCGATTTGAAAATTGGAATTTGGCTTGGAAGCCTTCCTTCTCATTCCCCTAAGTTTTATTCTTCTGATAACTTTGATAATTCTGATATTTTCCAGGCTCTACATGTTTCAAATGCAACTTGTAATGGAAATTGCATTTTAGTCCCTGGACTTTAATCTAATTGCAATTCAGTTCTCAGCCTTCTTTTTAATTCAATTTCAGTCCAAAATAATTTAAGAATATTAGAATTTAAATCGAAACTCTAAATATTCCCAAATTAAATATACTAGGATTAAAATTAAATAAATTCGGATTAAATCAATAATCCCGGCCTTTTGCACTTCAGCCCGTGAAACTTCGATATTTTCAAATTAGTCTCGTCAAAATCAATCTTCTTTAATTTCCGAAACATGGAATTTAATCTTAAATTCCATAAATATTCAAATCGAATATTAATTCTTTTAATTTAAGAATTCTCGGAATTTAATTCTCAAAATCCGTAAATTCTCAAATTAAATATTTTCGGCTCGAAAATTAAATCTATCATTTCTATAACTTCTCAAATCAATATTAGCCCATAATATGGAATTTAATTCTCAAATCCCATAATTAATAATTTAATATTTTCGGGTCTTACAATTCCTCCCCTCTAAGAAATGATTTAGTCCTCGAATTCACATTCAATCGAACTATTCAATCTGATAGACTGAATGATTATCTGAAGTTATTCTCACTTCAATCATATAGCTCTGAACTTCGTATCTCATCTCTTCATCTCCTATCAGATTTTTTTTCTTCGAATCTGCTTCTAATCTTTTGTACTTTAATTCGCTGAAAAGAATTCTTTCTGAGTTAATTTTCTCCTTAATCAAGGATTTGTTGAATATTCAACTTAACTCAGAATCTCTTCGCTATCTATTTCATTTGATTAAAGTACATAGGAAAAATCAAACTGATACTTCCTTAACTTGGATATGTGGAACAAATCAGATCCATCATATCAAGCTGAAGGAATTAAGCTTTCAATCAAATCATCAATTCGGTATAACATCTCAGTCAATGAAATTTAGCTTCAGTGATGACTTGTTGTTTTCTCACAATCATAATATGCTTTCTTCAAACATAGAACAAGTCTACACTATCATTTCATTTATCGCTTCAAGATCAGTATTCAACTTCATATTCTGAATCTGTAAATGAAACACTGCTCTTTCTCTATTCTGAATGGAATAATATTTTACGAATAACTTTTTCTCTTAACTAATCAGTTTCAGCTTCAAAAGTTATATCTATCATTCAATTACTAATTATGTTTCTTCTTCTCTGTTTTCATTTCGTACAGATTCATCTTCAAAATCTTTGTGTGTCTCAAATCAAATCTGATCTGATATCGACAAATCATGTTTGATCTGATGTTATATACTTCGGTAGTAGCATTTCAACAAGAGAATCCGTATTTCTTTCTCATCGTATCATCATAGCATTATCTCAAAATCGACTCAATAGCTGTTACAAGAATTATAATCATCAAGTGGCAACACATCAAATCAAGTAATACCGAATCAGGTATTAAAGTTCTGAGAATGTTCTCAACATCTGGAAAATCAACTCAAATAATCCATCAATCGAAGAATGGTATAATGCAATCACATATAACCAACTCTCAGAACATCAGTCAATCAATCGATGCCACATTCTATCGAAGAAATCTAACGTCTTAATCCTGACAATAGATTTTAAGCATTCCTATAATTTCATCATATTTCTATCTTCTTCACAGCTATCTAGTCATATCTGTATCATATATTATACAGCGTATTCTCAAAATTCTGATTAGTCTATTCAGACTATCTATTAATCAAATTATAATATGCTGCATTCACAGATTTCAAAGTATTCAGATCTGTTGATAATCGGTATCATATCAGGTAAAGTTCATTCTCGAAATTCGATTCATCTTCTCTAACTATTCTTCCAATTCAAGGATAATATGTTGTACCATTACCTCAAAAAGTACTCGAAGTCTTCTGATCATCTGTATTACAATTTAATAGTAAACCCAATGTTTCAATCTGAAACATTATTTCGTGGCTTACTGTTCATCTTACAACGAATGTAATCACAATTCAGTGATTTGATCATAGAGACAGATCATCGTATACAGTAATTTCAATCAATCTGTTCATAACTACCACCTGTTTACCTCATATAAACTTCTTCATCTTGGTAGTTTCACAAAATGATCTTTCAAATCATGATCTCATAACAATTCTAGAGTTTCTAAAGTGTCACTGAACTAATCTAGTCAATGATTCTCAACTTCATCAGAAACTCTCTGTATGTTTAACTTCAAAAACGTACTAATTCTGTTACCTCTACTTGCTTTATCTTCTGATAAAACAATTATTGGATGAATCTTAAATTCATTGTTGTGCATTTTCTTCAAAATCTGATATTTTTTTTTCAAAAATATCAAGCACAATCAGATAATCAATCATAATAGAATTCATTCATTCTGATCTGAGGCTTCAATTCATATCTCATTCTGGCATTCATTTCTGCATTCTCATCGCTTCGGTTTACTTTCTGTGTTTCTTTCATCATCTGAACAGTTCTGGCTTATTTCAAATCAAAAATCATTTTGATTGGTGATATATTCGTCTGAATATTCAAACCAAAATACACAGAAATCTGGAATCAATTCATCGGATGACTATTTCATTACTCATTTCTATCTCTAAATATCGACAATACATATTATGTAACCCAAAAATCATGGATCATATTCAAATTCTTCTATCAGTTACGAGCCAACAATCTTAAAATACGCTGAAATATCATCAAATGATCAATAATTCTCAAAATCAAAATACATAAATCAAGATTGAGAAAATCCCTCAATCAAGGTCATCCAAAAATCAAAACTTCTGGATAACAAACTCTGCACAGTGAAAACAACTCACTTGCATCTCATAACTCCGAATGAGTGAATAATTCAGGCTCCATGAATACTAAATATCAAATATTTCAAGAATCATATCTCCATTAATGTATCGATTCAGCATAATTAAAGAAAAGACTCAATTGCAACTGATTTTCATACTATCATCTAGCTTATAACCTCAAAAGTCGTATTCAAGTCATAAACTCATCAATTCGCTATTAAATTCCAGTTCACAACTTAAACTAAAGTCGACAATCTTACTGGAACATATCTATAATCTCTACTCATTGGCATAACTACCAATGCTGGTTTAGATCTTGAACATATCTAGTGCATAGAATAAACTTATTTCGGAACATTTCCGTAATCAAACATCATATACACTTAACCGAAATCAAAGAATCTTAATTCGAGATTCCATCACTATCATCATATTCATATGCACATCATGTTCTTGTTGATCTAATTCAATCGTTTACTTATTATCGATCTTCTAATATTTATCAATTCTATTTCAGTTCTCTTTTGATCAGACTATTCATACTTCTCCTCAATAACTCGAGTTCTGATCAAGAACCAATTCTACTTCATTTTCACGTAATACATACTTCCAATCAACTCAGATATTCAGGTAAACATGTACTTCGTAAAGCATACCGATTGGTTAAATCACAAAATCAAGTGATTCAATAATCTAAAACTATCACTAATCAGTACTTGGTTATAGTCTCATCATCTATCATGCATTGTAACAACATATTTCACATATGAACAACATCATGTTGAATTTCATTTCATCAAAGCAATAGTTCTATTCTTCAGTTCAATTCACAAAATCTCTTTCCTGATACAGAGGATAAAATATAACACAGCTTTCAGCTATCAAATATCTCTTGCACCTACAACATAAACCGGTTAAAACAAAATAAATATGTTACATGTAAGTCTTATTCATAGGTGCAATGTTATTCTAATCCTCTGTATACTTCTGGAATTTGTTCTTCATTCGAATCTTCTTAGAATCTATGTTTCTTCGAACAGATTCTAGCACATCTGCCTAAATTTTCTTTACACTGCTTGTTCAGATATCTTCCTCCACAATGAGTGTACTAATCTCTAATTGGTCTCGGTTCACTGTCGTATCGTTTACTTTGTATCTGTTCTGGAATATAAATTGTAGCTAAATTTGTGTTGATCTCACACACTGTAGCATCTTTACAATTTCATTCCTTCTGTCTCATCATTCAGCTTCAGTTCTATTAGACAAGGCTATGTCTTTCATAAAATATTTCAATTGTCAACATTTAATCAGACATAATCTTCAAATTCAAGCCATGAAATAATTCACTCAATCTTGAGATTTTCATCATTTACAATTCAAAGAATCGTAATAGGCTTGAAAATTCTAATAAGGCATTCCTCAAAATTCAAAATATTCAGCTTCTAGAGGGTATATTTTTCTTTCATTTCTATCTATTGTGGCAAAGAACTATAAACAAAATTTTGTTTTATGCACTTACTACCAACAATCAATATACGTCTATTCTGTCAAAATTTCTTCGTCCCAAGCTATCAGCTGGTTGCTAGGTCTCGAAGTTGGTATATAATCGATCTAATGCAACATACATCTGTATATTCAAAATATTTTCACAATTGATCCAGCTCTACAAACCAACTTTTACCTGCAAGAACATCTATTCATTCGTTGATATACTAATCTGTTCAATCAGAAATACTTCGTTCAGCTGAGCCATACTGTTCTGTTCAGTCTGACCATACCATTTTGTTTAGCCTAAGGTGCTTACATCACCCAAAGAACACTGTTCTCTTCGATTCTAGGTGCTTACATCACTCGAAGCATCATATAATAACATCAATAAGAAAATTCAACTATTTACAAATCAATAAATCAGGCAGTTGAATTTCAAAGATATATCATGCTCACATGCAATTTATCAAATCATCGAATCATCAAATCGAGTAATGCATAATCATGCAATACTAAAAATGCATGTGACTCAATCTACCCCGCTCAGCTTCTATCTCAGTCCAAGAACTTACGCTCTGATACCACCAGTTGTGAGGACCTCGGGTTGCTAATATCGTCTTAGGGCAACTAATGATTAATTAAACAATTAAGAGTATAAACCAAAAGCAGAAAATAATTTTTTTTTTTAAATCTTGGTCAGGATCGATCCTGTGAACTCCCAGGATCGATCCTGGACTTAATCCAAGTTTCTGTCCAGAATCCCATTGTGCCAGGATCGATCCTACCAATTCACAGGATCGATCCTGCGCAACTCTGTTCGAAAAATAAAAATCTGCTCTTGATCTGGTGTCGTCAAAATTAATACAAAGCATGAATCATCATCAAAATCAAATCCCAAGCATGTCATATAATCTATACATATGCATGCCAACATATATAATGTTTCAAGCATCAAATCATGTGTTTAATACAACAATTCAAATAACATAAAAACATGAAACCATAAGCTACACTAAGTCTCAAAAGTGAGCTTCTAAATCACAAGTTCATGTCAAGTTCAATGCTATCTAAATACCATTCTTCAACTTAAACCCGAGTCCACACTTGCTACGTCGTTCTCCCGAGCTATCAATTTCATCTCAGACCAGCTCCTGCCCCATCTGTTGTGATGCACACATACAAAACAAAACAACAGCCGGATAAACTCCGGTGAGAAATCATCTCAGTATAACCAACATATCAAAAGCGTTAAATAAATCATATCGACTCTATTTCACTCGACTCAAAAAATAGAGTAATTAACGCCTTAATCGATCGATCAGGAATTGATTCATACTTCTTCGTTGCCATCAAGATTCGTATCCGATCTTGACATGGATATCCATCTATCGTAGCCATTCTCGGGCTAGAAAATAAGGTCACCCTCTGACCTTGGCATAGAACCAATTCATATCATCATCATATCAAATTCATATCGACTCAAAATCAAAGATCCACTACTTGGGATGGATCGACAACATCAAAATCAAAACAAAGCAATAAATACGTATGTGATTTTGGCGGAAGAACTCAAGAAGAATCGATCTTGAGTTTCAAACTTCCTGACTCTCGATGTCGTCATTATACCTTCGTATTCCTTCTATTTTGAACGCTTAAAATCTGAAACATAGCATCAAAACATTCATATCAATCTTCATTCTATTCCATCATTCCAAATTCAGTTCAAAATCATCAATCTAACTTCATTCAAAATCATTTCAAAACTCAACTTCTTCTTATTCGGTACAACTCAGAGTCGTGAGTCGTTAGCCTTCGAAACTCATCTAAAACTGAGAAATAAAAATGCTATATCATCGATAACATTTCAAATAATGTCTTATCTCAGTCATAGGCTATCAAAACGGTACAAAAACATGAATCGACGGCGTAGCGATTAAAAATCGGTAACCGACTTAATATCGAATTCGAAGCTAACTTCTTTAACTTCATGAATGTGTGATATATCACTATAATCTCATCATACTAATCATACCATCAGCTATCATCATCGACTTACATGCTGGAATTCTTTTCAAGTTCATTCAATAATCAATATTCGATTCGGTTTCGATATCGACTTGTACAAACGTTGAAAAACATGATCATAACATCAAAATCTGATCTCTGCCCATAACTGATTTCGAAATCTATAAAACACATCATAATACTTACACAATATCGAAGCCCTCGTCGCAAGGATTCCAGAACATCTTTCGGAATTGAAATCGGACGAGCGGATCAAAAGTTATGGCGATTTGAAAATTGGAATTTGGCTTGGAAGCCTTCCTTCTCATTCCCCTCGGTTTTCTTCTTCTGATAACTTTGATAATTCTGATATTTTCCAGGCTCTACACGTTTCAAATGCAACTTGTAATGGAAATTGAATTTAGTCCCTGGACTTTAATCTAATTGCAATTCAGTCCTCAGCCTTCTTTTTAATTCAATTTCAATTCAAAATAATTTCAGAATATTAGAATTTAAATCGAAACTTTAAATATTCCCAAATTAAATATACTCGGATTAAAATTAAATAAATTCGGATTAAATCAATAATAGCGGCCTTTTGCACTTCAACCCGTGAAACTTCGATATTTTCAAATCAGTCTCGTCAAAATTAATCTTCTTTAATTCCCAAAACATGGAATTTAATCTTAAATTCCATAAATATTCAAATCGAATATTTATTATTTTAATTTAAGAATTCTCGGAATTTAATTCTCAAAATCCGTAAATTCTCAAATTAAATATTTTCGGCTCGGAAATTAAATCTATCATTTCTATAACTTCTCAAATAAATATTAGCCCATAATATGGAATTTAATTCTCAAATCCCATAATTAATAATTTAATATTTTCGGGCCTTACAAGAAGTGGACCTACAAGAACATCCCCAGCAACAGACTCATCAAAAGCAGGGGAAGAACACCATCAAGAAAAACTTTCAGAAGAACTCATACAAGAGCAAGTGAAAGTTTCAAGGATTGCAACTGCTGGACATGTGGAGCAAGAGGACATATATCTACAAATTGTCCAGAAAACGAGAAAAAAAGGAGTTAAACTCTTTGAAGCAACACCAGATATGGATGATGTAGTCTGATTTTAAGATCTAGTCCAAGTATATCAATTTGAGGATATCCCCTCAGATGAAAGCATATACGAAGAAAAGATATTGTTTAGTCAAGAAGTTTCTGAGGATGAATCAGAATCAGAATCAGAGTAAAGAGGAAGTGTTTCGGCATGAAACACATGAAAGTTTGGCTGGGTTCTTTAGTCAAACCACGATATCTAATAATATGGTCCAAAGGATTATGAGAGAAAATCCAACATTACAGAAGTACCAAAGATTTTCGGAAGGAAAAGTTGAAAGAGTCTTAGGAAATCTAGGGCTAAGACAAAGAAGACATAATTTGATTTATAAGGTATCCAGAAGGGAAATGGCGATCCCGATGGAATTAACCAGTAATCAAATTGAGATGTAGTTAATTCTCTTTGAAGAAATTCGAGAGAAATTACAGAAATTAAAAGCAGAAGTAGCAAAGACAATGTCTTGGATTCATATTGGAGCCATCCAAATTATGATCAAAGCTACTTTTAAAGAAGGAATAGATTCACCCATAGATATCGTTGTATGCAATAAAAGAATGGGAAATATACAAGATGCGGTTCTAGGAACTATCTCGGGAAATTTGTGTGCAGGAAAAATTGTGGGAGTTATTTATCCAATAATAGCCTACAATTTAGCTTATAGAGATTTTAGTCGAGCCTTGACGTTGCATCAAAACTTCAAGGAAAAAAAACTAATAAAGGAAGATAATAGGCCATATTCTATTACATATCAAATTTCATATGCTCTTTCTAATACTCACCATTCTGAATTATTTATTAGAAATGAGTTCATTGAAATTCCAGAGATCTTTGGGAAAGTTGCTCAAGCAATATACCCGAAAAGGATTGAGTTTCCTTTAACTCAGGAAATAGACATTCAAATTCAAGACAGACCGATTCTATACAGAGACCTTAAAATAGAACCCCGAAGGTTATCTTTCCAAGGAGACCGAATGACAAGTAGGAGATGGGACAAATCTCCTATTCAAGAAATTCCACCAGAAGAAAAGGAGTTTTCTATAATAGGAAAACTTAGATCTCCAGAAGGATGGAAAGAAATGAAAATAGTATTCGAAATTACAAGTCATCGGAACCAGTTCCCTTGTAACTCGATTTACTATTTGGAACAACAGGAAAAAGGAACTCACCAAGGAGTGATAAATATTGGAGAATTGGAAGTTCAAATCTGTGGAATTCTAGGAAAAGAAGTGGATCAGCTCATTCTTGGCCTAGAGTTTCTGGAGGACCATAAACCATGGAAACGCCTTGAAAAAGGAATAGAGTTCATGGCAAAAGAAAAGACTTGGAGGATTCAATAAGAATTCTACGAGATGGAAAATCAAGAGAATTGGATAAGGGACAATCCCTTAAT
The DNA here is from genome assembly GCF_033568475.1 of Henckelia pumila. NCBI lineage: Eukaryota > Viridiplantae > Streptophyta > Magnoliopsida > Lamiales > Gesneriaceae > Henckelia > Henckelia pumila. Next base: position 42,563,755 of record NC_133120.1, read on the forward strand.
CAGATTCGAAAACTCTGTTTATAAACAGAGGAAGAAGCAACTGTTGAAATTAGTAAGTCATGAACATGATTTACTAGAACGCATTGAAGAAGTAGAATGGAGTAACCATACTCTACCTTTTGAGGCCTTAGGAAAACTAAAGGTAAATAGTCTTAATCGGATTACTGAGTTACAACACAATCTGTTAAAAATGGCGGGGCCATTTAGTAATCCTTTTAAAAAATAACAACAAGTCCTTTTTCCAAATACATCCCGATAGGGATGTTGTATGAACAATATAAGGTTGAATACTTTGTAGCTTATATTGACTCGGGAGCAGGAATTTGTACAGCAACAAGATGAGTCTTCCCTGAGGAATGTGAAGAAGAATTTCCAAAAATTGTTGGACGAGATTTCTCTCGAAGAATTTTAATTATTTGCAAAGGAATAAAACAATCAGAGATACTTATGAGAGGAGCAGGTCAAACAACTTGGTACAAGGTAAAGACACCACCAATCTATTTCCATGATACAGGAGCTGATATCCTGTTTGGATAAACTTCTTACAAATGTTTATGAAGTACACACAAGACAATGAGTTAAGAAGACTTATGTTCACTACTATTTGTGATCATAAAATTATCGTTCAAAGACTCAAGGTTGCTTTTTATCGACAATTGCCGATAATATTTTGCAGCCAACATGGTGATAAAGGACATCTTTTTCACCCAAAAATGAAAGATCCAAGAAGGTTTGGAGAAACCATGTTAAAAATAACAACATAACAAGAACTCCAAACAGAGGATATGGAGCTTCTCAAGGTAACTCTAAATTACAGAGATATAGAGTTAGAGAATAAGGTATCTCTTGAAGATGTCAAAAAGAGGCTCAAAGAAAGTTATAACGAGCATCCTTTGGCATTGTGGGATAGAAATCAACTCAAAGCCAGTCTTGCTTTAAAGGTAGGCAAATAGTATGAATTCGTCAGATATAAGCCTATCCTTATGAATATAACAGATCAAAAGGATATGACAATGATTATCAAGGAACATTTGGACCTTGGTTTAATCAAAGAAGAAGTTTCACCATATAGCAGCCCAGGTTTTCTGGTCAGAAATCATGGTGAAATAAAAAGAGGAAAACCCAGGTTAGTTATTAACTAACAAGGTATTAATAAAATCCTAGAGTTTGATGGGTACTTTATACCTAGTAGAGAACACCTAATTAGCTATGTACGAAATGCTAGAGTGTTCTCAAAATTTGATTGTAAGTCTGGATTTTACCAGATTCGAATGGAAGAAGACAGTAAGAAATTCACAGCCTTCTCTATATCACACGGACATTATATCTGGGAAGTTATGCCTATGGGATTGGCTAATGCACCCCAAATATTTCAAAGAAAGATGGATAATCTTTTTAAAGATTATTTCAACTTTATGTTTGTTTATATTGATGATATTCTTATAGCATCAAAAAACATAGACGAACACATTAAACAATTAGATATTTTCTCTAAAATTTGTAAACAAGAAGGATTGGTTTTATCTGAAAAGAAAGCAGTCATAGCAACAAGGAAAATTGAATTCCTTTGTATTGAGATTGATGAAACTTGAATAATTCTACAACCCCATATTGTGGAAAAGGTAAAGAATTTTTCAGATAAACTCAAAGATGTAAAACAACTCCAGAGTTTTCTAGGAGTAGTTAATTTTGCAGGGATGTTCATAAACAACCTAGCAATATACAGAAAGGTTTTAAGTCCTTTGTTAAAAAAAATGATGCTAGGTTTATATGGACTGATGACCATACTAAAGGGGTAAACTAATTCAAGGAGATATGTAAGAATCTCCCAAAAATGGCTATACCCGTTGATGAAGATGATCTGGTTTTATTTACGGATGCCAGTGATGAATGGTGGGCAGCAGTCCTTACAAAAATCACCCCGGATGGAGAAATACCATGCAGATACTGTAGCGGTCTTTTTTCAGAATCAGAGGCCATCAGATGGCATATCAACGAAAAGGAATTTTATGCAGTTAAAAGGGCTTTCGAAAAATGGTCATTATTTTTACTTGCTAAAAAATTTACCTTAAAGGGTGATAATACTCAGGTAAAAACTTTCTTGAAGAATAAAATTGAATCTAAACCAGAGAAGGCTAGATTATTAAGATGGAAAGCTTTATGTCAGAATTATATTTTTGATATTGTTATTATTAAATCTCATGAAAATATTCTTGCAGATTTTTTAACAAGGGATGGAAGGTAGTGACGTGGATTCCATCATGAAAATGCAAAGGCACATCAGGGAACACCTTGGGTTGCTTCAAACCGAGTTCAACCAGTTAGTCATTAATGCTGAAATGGCTGACAGGTTACAACAAGCTGATCGGATCAAAGTATCTAATCGTATTACAGGATGTTTGCAAGCTCAAACTCAACTATGAGATGCTATTCAAGGGCCAATTTTGAGGGTTATAGAGAAGCCATTGGTTTCTCATAAATAAGAAACGATAAAACCATTGGTTTTACAAGAAGAAATACAACCACTTGTTGTAGAACAAGATGTTGGGAATTCTAATACCCAAGATACAAGTGCTAATCTACCATCAGCTTTTGATGAATTGGATGAAGCAACAATTGATGAAAAGAACTCATCAAGTCAACCCTCCGCCTCTGGGGGTAAAAGAGGAAGAGATCAATCTTAGGCCCAACACTGACAAGGGCAAATCTAAGATTGATACTAATCCATCTATTATTTCTCCATTCCAGTTTTATCAACAGAGGTGGGAGAAATTGAATACAAGGAGTGAAATCAACCCGAACACTTGCAGGGTTGATGTTGCAGGAATATATCCAAGGGTTTGGATAAAAATCAATGTCAATCCTAATGATGTAAAACTCTGGTATGAATTTGGGGCTTTGGCCTCAGTTTATAGAACATCACCAAGTTTTCCGAAGATATCACAGTTACCAAAATGGGTCCAGGAAGCAGTCCAAGAAACATGGGCAAATAATGATAATTTGTCTAGAGGGGATGTGCTTCAGTTATACTTTTTCAGTGCAGCTCCAGAACCAACAGTTAAAGGATCACACGAAGCCTTTCATTTCATCAAGCTAAGGAGACCTGATATAAATAGTCATAAATTTATCAAGGATCCTAAAACTGAAGAAATACCCTTGGTGTCCACTTTCGAGGAAAATAAGATCTCAACCAGAAGGGCATGGGGTATTTGGGTCTGTCTTACGGAGATGGACAAAGTCAAGTTTCCATTCAAATTTTATCAGAATTCTGTGAATGGATCATTCCTGTTAAACACAATGACAGGGAAAACTACAGCCTTTGCGAAAGAACTCTTCGAAAAGAAGAGAAATCTTTTGTGGAACAACAAGCTGTCGGGGAGTAAAGAAACTCGCCGAAAATTTTGTAACATGGCTCATATTGAACGATGGTCAGAGAATATCTGCCCAAAATGCCCAAATCAAAAGGAGCCAGAATTTGGAAAAACATTTATACCCCGAACGGATCGAAAGGATTTTTCCAAGACAAGCAAAGGTGGACAAGGACCACTGAAGATGCGTTTTCACAGGGTCCTACTTCAAAAGCAAAAGATGTTCCGAAAACAATAAAGCAGACATGTGAGGAGAAAAAAGCCAAAAAAAATGGCAGGCATGTGATTCCCCCCCTAGTAAAAGATGTCATCAATAATGGCATAAAAATTACAAGACAACTGCCTCCTCCACTAGTAAAAGATGTCATCAATAATGACATAAAGAAATACAAGATAGCTGTGAGATTCCTGAAGTTTCTCGGTGAAACGAGTGGAACTACAGCTATAAATACAGGCATTTGAGGAAGCTGAAGATATCGATCATTCCCTTCAGTTGTCTTACAAATAAATTGTTGTAATATTTCTCTCTCTATTGTATTAAATTTTTTTTTATGTATTTCAAGAACAAGGCTACTATGAGTAGCTAAACAAGTTGTCTTCTTCTCTTCAAAGGAGTTGATTTATGTAATAATATTATGTCTGAATAATTTCTCTAAAAGTCTCTTGTTCTTTCATGCTCATATTAAATAATTAAATTTATATATCATACGTCTTAAGGTAGAAAACGAATTAAGGTTGTGCTGGGTGTCATTAAAGGAGCTTGTGCAGAAACCATCTGTTGCAACTGAGTGGTTGGAGTGTGAGGAGCACTTCGTAAAACTCGGCAGGTATGACCCGGCGGCATTATGGTCAAAGAGGTATTTAAATTTGATTCACTTTACGGAATCATGTTGGACCCTAATATAAAGTATATCGGCTGGAAACCTTGCACAACCAATAGTTCTTCATAACATGAACTGGTTCGATAGGTAAAACAATATCAAGTACAAAAGATTAGTTAAATAATTTTTAAATCAAAATTGGGGACCACTAGGGAGTGCAAACTAAGAAATTTGAATGTAGAGAGTTAGGAGAAATTTATGTTTAGGTTTAGGGATTTTAAAATAATTACCCCTTATGTCAATTAATGATTTGTGAATTTAACAGAGACACGACTATAAAGAGTATCGAAATTTTTGTTGCATACGAGTATTGTCGACCACCACCTCTAATATACATGACCTAATAGACAAATTTTATAAAGTAAAAAATTATAAAGTGATTTGAAGCAAAACTATAATTTATTCCTTTCTCTGTTTACTATGCATTGTAGACTTCTTATTTTTCGTTAATCATCACGCTGTTTTGGTCCATTTTTTCAGAAAATTGAAACATAAAGTTTCGTTTGCACATGTATTTTAAAAAAAGTTTTAATATTTTATAAGTAAAAATAACTTTAAGTGTGTGTTTGGATAAGATTTTTGTAAAATATTTTTGAAAAATATTTTTTAGAAAGTGTTCTCCAAGTATAGTTTTTAAAGAATATTTGAGAGGTATTCTTAAATGTTTTTAGAATGGAACTATGGAAGAAAAAAATACATAACATTACTTCTGATAAGTTAAAATATTTTTACAGAATAGTTGTTCAAACACATATTTATTTTTAAAACAACTTTTAAAAAATTGTATAAAATGTTTTTAAATAACACTTTTATAAAAATGTTTTATAAGTACATGTTCAAATAGAACTTAATTCTCATCCGCGGTTCAATTTTAAAAAATTTCTCTAGTTTTTAGAGTTACGTTATAAAAATAAAACGTAAGATTTAACGCCCGGAAAATCTATAAATTCACTCACGAATATTAAAGATATTTTAAATAAATTTTAAATGAATTTATTTCATTTAATAGTGATTTAAAAATTATTTTTAAATTAAATGATTTTATTTTATTTATACATGATTTAAAAGATTGTGTTTAAAATGTTTTTCATGCTATTTATATTGCATGAGATTTGAGATTTTATGTGTTAAGTTTTTAGGTGTTAAAATAAATGTTTAATTATTGTGTTAAATAATTTGATATTATGTAGTTTATTTGATGTTTACTGATTGCAAATTAGCTTTTGATGTTTTTCAGGTATGAATTTAATTCCGGTGATGAAGGGAATCGAGACTAGCCTATGAACGAGAGTTAAGAAATTTTAAGTTAAGCGTGTTTTACTTTATTTTTAAGTTCAAATATGTATTTGTGCAGCTTTTTATTTTAAAGATGGGCTTGACATTTAATTTTAAGAGTTTAGGGACAGATATTTCAAAAGCTGAATTTTTAAGTTGTCGGACCAAATTTCGGCCCAAGAACTTACTATAGATTTGTTAGTCAAAATGTCTTCCCCAAAATCCCTCTTATTCACGCTGCCTCTCTCCCTACCTTTCTCTAGCAGCCGCCATCTCTTCCCCTTCTCCTTATTTACGAAAATATGTATTATTTGAAAGAAGTTTATCGTTCAACTCCTTCGTGACAAGGCTAGGTCGTGTTCCTGAGGTTCGGATTTCTCCATACCAAAGAATAAAGGCAAGTTTTAAATGCTTTTTAAACCACCAATCGAGAATATATGTATTTTGATATGAAAACAAAAATGTATGTTGACGTGTAAATTATGTATATTGCATTGATTCAATGACTTTTTGATGAGCATGATGTAGAACTGTGAAATTTGAATCGTTCTTGATGTTTTAATTAAGATTTTTGAGAAAGGTGTTGAAGATTTATGAGAAAGAAGTTTGAATATGAGTATTCTTGATGCATGTATTTTTAGTTTAAATCTTTTGATATTGTGGTATTCTTCAGTGAATCCTTTCATGTTTTTAATATTTTTCATGTGAGAAATCAAGGTTTCAACGAGTGAATGCTTTGTCTAAATATTTTTTAGATTTGATGAAAAAGTTGTGTGAATCTGAGAATTTTTGTGTGTTTATTTTGAATGAAAAGTTAGGATGTAAATTTTTTGAAGATGAATGTTTTTGTATGAATCTTTTCAATTTTTTGAATTTTTTCATGTTTTTTATCATTAATTTCAAGGAGTGAGTAGCTTTGAAAAAGCACCGAAAAAGAGCGAAGAAATCAAAGTTGCACCCTGCGCGCAGCTTCTTACGTGCCCAGGCAGCCACACCAGTGCAGGGGCGGCGCTGGGGCGCCAGATTTTGGGTGCCCCAGCGCCCACTGTGGCTTGTGGCGCCCCTGCGCGGGTCGAGCTGTATCTTTATTTTCCTTACATCGTTTATGAATCCTAAACTTATGTTTAAGATATAGTAAGGTGTTTTAAGTAATTTTAAGAGTTCTTATGCAAAAAGTTTCAAGTTTTGATGTCCGGGATGAAAAGAATGACTCACGTGGATCGGTTTAGTTATGTAATTAGTATTATATGCTAGTATGTTCTTACGAAATCTATGTTTTTTTATGAAAACATGAAATGTTATGAAAGATTTATGGACGTGTTTATCTTTATTTCATTTAGCATACATGATTTTCAAGCATTATGGGATTTTAAGAGCATGAAATATCCAGTTTCAAGTTATTTTCAAGGTTCATGATGACATGATGATTTTAAGATATTTTAAATATGTTTCATGAATGATACGTAGTTTTATAATGGAATTGTTTTATGATGGGAATGATGAATTCAAGAATGATTGTAACGCCTAAAATCCAATGTACTAAATCACATGCATAAATTAAATAAATATTATGATTATTATTTTTAAGTTTAAACTTGCTTATTTAAATGATTTAAATTGTCAAAATTATTTATTTAAAAATGACTTAAGTTTTCGGTTAGTTATTTAAATGATTTTAATTGTCTAGCTTAAGTATTTAAATGCTTTTGATTGTCCAATTTGTTTTAAAGATTTTTAATTCCGCTGGTGTATTTATTCAAATGACTTTTAAATGTACATCTATTTTATTTAAATTATTTTAATCGCTCCGTTTATTATTTAAATGTTTATTTTATCATTTTGACATCAAAATGTTTAAGTATTGATTTTAAAAAAAATTCTTGAGTTTCTGTTATTTCAGGGCCGGCGAGAGGAAGCGGAGTTGTGAGATATGATTATTTTTTAGATTTATGTAGTAAACTGGAGGAAATTTAATAAATTTTTATTTTAAGGATTTTCGGGCAACGCTAATTATTTTAAATCCAAAATTTATTTTTATGGATAGTGCTTGGGTAGTGTATAAATTGCTATTGTAGTGTTAGTGTTATCACTTTATTTTGGCAAGTAACAACTTATATGTGTATTTACATATACACATAACAATACCCCATATTTTATTAATTAGACTCCCAATCTATTTTCCCCCCCAAAATAAAACCCTCTCCACTCACCCAAACATTAGAGTCGTTGCCACCCCTCCCCATTTCCTCACTAGGTTCGGCTCCTCTATCTCTCATGCCGCCGCCGCCGATCCTCCCTCCACTGGCCGAAAAACGTATCTAAGAGTAGGGAGACACCTTGCTCTCTCGATTTTCAGCCTTCTTTTGGTTGTAAGTTTAGCCCAAGGCAAGTATGAAGCTTTCTTTTGTCCACCAAGCAAATATATTATGTTGTATTTCATGTTCTTGTATGTATTTCGAATTATGTGTAAGTTTGGGCTAGGGTTCCGGGTTTTTGTTGAAAAAAATCAGTAGGTAACCTTGATTATTTTCGAAACTTCATGTATTTTTGGTGTTGGAATGAGCTATGTAATGTGTTTTTGGTTGAGGCTTTGAAGGCTTGCAAGAATTTCGAAATTTCAGCTTTTTGTTTGTAGTGTTTGAGCTCATTTCTGAATTTCATGGTTGGATCGTGATTAAAGGGATGCCATGTTTAAGATCGTAGCTCACGTGGTAGTGTTTTGGAGCGTTTTGAAGTGGCTTATGGTTTGGGAAGGGGCTACACGGTTTTGGGGTAAGGGCCCGTGAGAGAGAGAGGGGTTTTTGGCCAATGGTTGTAATTTGAGTTAGGGTTTGGCCGGGAAAAATTGGTTCAAGGGTTCGATGAGGTATAAAGGATGGTGATTGTGTTAGTAAGTAGGCTGAATGTTGGTGAAATGATTGGTGAAGCTCACTAGTAGAAATTTCGCATTTTACTTCGGCAATTATCAATTACGAAGTAATATGTAATATATAACTGCAGTAATAACATTAGTGAGGTAAAAACACAAATTTTGCTTCGGTATTTAAAAAAACACGGGCTTCACTTATTTTTTTAGGACATATTACTTCGGCAGGTATTGTTTTGCCGAAGTAAAAAGTGAAAAAATGTAATGCCCTGAAATTCATTATTCCGTGATTAGCAGAACTAATTATTATTTTTTTATTGTATTGATGGGAATTAATTGAGCCGAGATTGAATTGATTGAGTTTGGAGTTTCAGGGACCGAATTTCAACTATGCAAGTTGACTAGTCAAATTGGGAGTATATAATTATTTGACATGACTTATTATTATCTACATCATCCTATCTCCTACCCCACTTATTCATCTCCTTCCCCCATCCTCACGCCTAAACCGAGAGAGAGAGAGAGAAGCCATGGAAGCTTTCTTCCAAGCTTTTGTTCCTTCATTTCTTCAAGATCCGACCGTTGGAATTTAGATTCGAGTGGAGATTTGCGATCACCGCAACGAGGGCGTCGTTTTACCGTAAGTTTTACTACGATCTATTAAAATTTGATATTTTTGGGTTTTCAGAAATTGATGATTCTCGAGTATGTTGTTCTTGAGTTATCCTAGATCGTGTATTCGAAGTCGGTTCGGAAAAAGAACAAAGTTTGGATTTATTATGATTTTTTGAAGTATAATTTTGAGAATGGGGTTTTTGTTATTGTTGGTTTTGGCTTGGGTTGAATGATTTGGAGGGTTTGTGGATGGTTTTGAGTTGATAATTGTTGGTTTGAGATTTTTGGTTGGAGCGTTTATAGCTGTTATGCCGTTGAAATCGATTTTTGGATTATCAGTTATATTGTTTCGGTTTGATTTCCGAGTTTGTTCGAGTTGATAATTTGATATCGAATCCGTATTTCATATTTTCAGAGTTTGGTTGAAAGATTCGGGTTTGGAACGGACTTGGGGGCTTTAAACCGATTCAAGAGTTTAAGATGGTATAGTATTGTTTATATCGACTTGAAATTTGTTTGGTAAAGATTGTGAATCGAGTTTATCCCTTTTATTTTCTGGATTTGAATTCGAAGCCTCGAGTAAGGTAAAAGACGACATCGAATCGAATGGGAATGAATACTCGAGTCCGATTGATTCTCGAGTCCCAAAAATCACATACTGCATGTTAATTTGTTGGTGTGAACTTGATTGATTTACTTTGTTTGCACATGCATTCATATTGAGCCGAATATTTGATTCATTTTGAAATTAGACGATTTAGGGAGCTATATTGAAGTGGCCTTGGATTTCGAGCTTTTCCAAGTGCTAGAATACTTTTTATAGTTGCTCTGAAGTCTAGGGGTTTGAGTTGTGCGACATCCACCCCGAATGGGAGTGTCGGTGGATTGTTCGTAATGACTTGACCCCGGGATCCCAACTGAGTAACGATTGATATCACAATTATCTGACTTGATAATCCCGAATTTTGAAGTCATGCATACTTCCACCCTTATTTGATTTATTGATGATTGATGCATTTCGTTATGAAATGTTTAATTGTTATTGTATGTCTGTCTCTTTTACTTGGAAATTATATTTCTAACCGGGTTATCCGGCTGTTGTTTTTGTTTGTATGTGTACTTGGCAACAGGAGGATCAGGAACCGGACCGAGTCGTCGGGGTTAGCACGGGGTGTGAATGTTAGAAGTGAGACACCGTCTAGAAGGGTTGTGTTTGTAGAACTCTTGTATATTTTTTATTAGTCGATCGATTGATTTCATCGAACTTGTGGTATTTTACTTTGGAAGAACTTAGAACTTGTTGTATGTTCTTTATTGAGCATGTTTAATTCTAGAAGTGGGAGTCTCCAATGATTAAATGTTGTTTTGTATGTGTGTATGGGTTTTAATTTGATTGGAGATGGTTTTGATTGGCCTTTCCGAAAATCCTGCACTTTTTTGTCCGAGTGGCCTGCGCGCGAGCGCGACCTTCTTCTGCTCGTGCGCGAGAGGCCCTGGAGAGCTCGGGTTATTTTTCCCGCGCGCGCGCGAGACCAGCATCTCGCGTGGGCGCGAGCCCTTCCTGCGGGTTCTGTTTTGGAACCTCACGCGCAAGGTGTTTATCCCGCGCGAGCGCGAGTTTGTCCGTCGGGCACTGATGAGTAAGCCCGCGCACGCGCGAGATGAAGATCTCGCGCGAGCGCGGGGTCTTTAAAAAAAATATATTTTTGATACGGGTTCTCTGCTCTCTCAGTGTTCGATTGCATATTTTATTCCAAGATTAGACGATTAGAAAACGGAGTCTCACATTAAGTGGTATCAGAGCGATAAGATTCTTGGAATTGAACTAGAGTGAGCGGGGTAGATCGAGTCCGCATAAATTGAATTCTCGCATGTGATTGGTTTATTTAAATGATTATTTTGAATACGTGTGAGCATGCTTTATTGATTCTTGAATTAATTGAATTACATGATTTGTGATTAAATTTATAAAGAATGAATTACGTGATATATAATTGTATTTGTGCTATCATCTGTTCTCGAATATCCTTGAGATTCATGAGTACTCAGAGCAGAGTTTTTGGACACCGAAGTTATGAGATTGAGATTGTGATTGAGATATTGTGTCCTAACCCTTTGATACCAGATGGCAGCTCGACGATCTGTGCAAAAGAATCAACCCCACTTGGTTCCTCCTTCTAATGAGAATCCGCCGCCAGTAGTAACTCCTCCGAATGATCAGGGTAGTACGGGAGTAGATCAGATGGATGCTACCGCGAACCCTATGGAAACTCTGTTGGCGAGATTTTGGTCGTTCCGATCGCCTACCTTGACGGGTACCAAGAACTCCGTCGATTGTGAAAGTTGGCTAGATGACATTGACCAACTCTTTGATTCCCTCGACTATACCGATGACCGCAGAATCAGGTTAGTCAGTCGCCAGCTACAGGATGTTGCTAAGAATTAGTGGACCACAACCAAGAGAGCAAATGAGAGTCGAGGTACCGTTGTCACTTGGAGTTTGTCCAAGACTGAATTCTATAAGCGTTTCTTCCCTGTTTTGTACCGAAAGTAAAAGGGTGCCGAATTTGCGAATTTGAAGCAAGGGAACTTGAGCATCGAGGATTATGTGAGCAAGTTTGACAGCCTCTTGAGGTTTTCACCTCACATCGCAGACAACAAAGAAGCCAAGGCCGATCATTTCATCAACGGCTTGAATCCTGAGATTTTCACTATGTCAATACCGGGAGACCCAATAAATTCTCAGATGCTATGGATCAGCCAAAGGGAGCCGAAGCCGGAATTTTGATGCAGCGAGGAAATCATTTAGCTCCTCAGCAGCAAAGATCTTTTCAGAATCAGCCTGTTCAGTTTTAGACTCAGCAGTCTCAGTATCAGTACCAACCTTCTCAGCAGTCGAATCAGTCTCAGAGGGTTGAGGGAGGTAACAGTGGCAGAAACAGACGAGATCAGTATAGACCAAAAGGGAACCAGTTTAAGAAACCTGGGAGCAGTTCATCGAGCTCCAGTGGCTCTAGATAGTTCAGTTCTGGGTAGAATTCAGGGTTTTCAGGAGCATCGTGCAGTAAGTGTGGAGGCCGTCACCCAAGTGATTAGTGTCGTGGCGTGTTTGGTAGTTGTAACATTTGCCAGCAGCTCGGTCACTTTGCTAGAGTCTGTCCTCACCGGGGATCCGATAGAGCTCTGAGCGGCAGTTCCTTTCGACTGCCAGCTCAGCCCGAGAGATCAGCTTCTGCAGTCCATTCTTTTCAGCCCCAGCAGCAGTCTTGTCGGGGAGGTAATTAGAATCAGAACCAACCTCCTCGACAGCAGGCGAGGGTGTTTGCTTTGACAAAGGATCAGGCCAATGCAGCCGCGAATGATGTGATAGCAGGTAACTGTTCGATTTTTGGTTATCCTGCGTATGTTTTGATTGATATGGGTGCTTCTCACTGTTTTATTTCTGAGAGATTTGTCTTGATGCATGATTTAATTGCTGAGCCTTTATCTGATGTTGTTTCTATTACTTCACCTTTGGGTGGAGAAACTGTTTCGGTGAGATTGGTCCGAAATTGTGTATTAGAATCTGAGGGGAATTTGATTGAGATAAACTGCATTTTACTTAGACTATCTGATTTTGACTATATTGTCGGGATTGATGCTCTTACCAAGTATAGGGCGACAGTAGATTGATTTCAGAAACTAGTCCGATTCAGACATGAGATGGCAGACGAGTGGAAGTTATTACAGAGAGGAGCAGAGGGATTTTTTATTTATGCAGTGGATGTTCAGAGGTCTAGTCCTGAGTTGACTGAGATACCAGTGGTTAGCGAGTTTCCAGATGTATTTCCAAACGAGATTCCTGGTTTGCCGCCTATTCGAGAGATCGAATTTAGCATTGAACTTGCATCAGGTACTCAGCCTATTTCGAAAGTGCCTTACCGAATGGCTCCGTTTGAATTGAAAGAGTTGAAGGAGCAGTTAAAAGATTTGATTGCCAAGGGATACATCCAACCTAGAGTATCTCCTTGGGGTGCTCCAGTGCTTTTCGTGAGGAAGAAAGACGGTTATGCGACTCTGCATCGACTACCGCCAGTTGAATCAAGCAACGGTCAAGAACAAGTATCCTCTACCTAGAATTGATGACCTTTTTGATCAACTGCAGGGTTCTTCAGTGTATTCGAAGATAGATCTAAGTTCAGGGTATCATTAGCTGAGAGTTCGCGACGAGGATGTGCCTAAGACAGACTTCAGAACCAGATATGGGCATTTAGAGTTTATAGTCTTGCCGTTCGGTTTGACCAATGCTCCAGCAGTTTTTATGGATCTGATGAATCGTATTTTTCAGCGGTATTTAGATGAGTTTGTCATTATTTTCATTGATGATATTCTAATCTATTCGAAGAACCATTCTGATCATGCCGAGCATTTGAGGATTGTATTGCAGATTTTGCGAGCCGAACAGTTATATGCTAAGCAATCAAAGTGCAAGTTTTGGTTGGACCGAGTTGTTTTTATAGGCCACATTATATCGGGAGATGGAATTTTTGTGGACCCCAGTAAGATCGAAGAAGTTATGAATTGGCCGAAACCGATATCAGTGCAAGAAATCCGAATCTTTATGGGTTTAGCGGGATATTATCGCCGATTTATCGAGGGTTTCTCTTCCATTGCAAAGACGATTACCCAGTTGACCCAGAAGAATGCACCGTTTTTTGGTCCGAGGAGTGCGAGGCCAGTTTTATTGAACTGAAGAAGAGGTTGACCAGCGCACCGATCTTATCTATTCCATCAGGTATGGGAGGTTTTTCCGTTTACTGCGATGCTTCTCACCGTGGTCTTGGATGAATTCTTATACAGAGGAAGCAAGTCATAGCTTATGCATTGAGGCAGCTAAAGCCGCACGAGACTCGTTATCCGATCCATGATCTTGAGCTTGATGCGATCATTTTTGCTTTGAAGATCTGGCGCCATTACCTTTATGGTGAGTCATTTGAAATATTTTCTGACCATAAGAGCTTGAAATACTTGTTTTCCCAGTCCGAGCTGAACATGAGACAGAGGAGATGGATGGATTTGCTTAAGGACTTTGACTGTGAGATCAAGTATTACCCTGGAAAGTCAAATGCAGCTGCAGACGCTCTTAGTCGGAAGCTTTGTTCCTTATATCTCGCTACGATTGGTGTATCTCAGTTGATTAAAGACTATTGTATTTCTTGTTTGGAGTTTGAGACCGATAGGAGATCCATTAGAGTTTTTGCGATTCAGGCCGAGCCAGAGTTGTTTCAGTTGATCAGAGAGGCACAGAGATCTAATTAGATCAGTCAGAGCTTGATAGAGAGGGTCAGATCAGGTCACCAGTCAGAGTTTCAGGTCAGGGATGATGTTTTATTCGTGAATAGCCGTATTGTTGTGCCCGATGTTTTTGAGTTGAGACAGCGTATTCTTTGAGGCCAAGAGGAAGAAACCAGGTGACTTATTGCACAGTTTGACTGTTCCGGAATGGAAGTGGGATCACATCTCTATGGATTTCATCACGAAGCTACCGCGTTCAGTCAGAGGTTGTGATGCGATTTGGGTAGTGATTGACCAGCTGACGAAATCTGCTTGTTTCATTCCGTACAGAATGACATACTGTCACGATCAGATGGACGAGTTGTATGTCAGGGAGGTTGTGAGATTGAACGGCGTGCCAAATTCGATAGTATCAGACAGAGATCCGAGATTCACTTCTCACTTTTGGCACAGTTTACAGGAGGCCTTGGGTAATCGTTTGCACTTGAGCACAACGTATCCCCTCAGACCGACGGTAAGTCCGAGCGTACGATCCAGACTTTGGAAGATATGCTTCGAGCCGTAATGCTTGATTTTTGCTCAAGTTGGCAGGACTCTTTGCCTCTAGTAGAGTTTTCGTACAATAACAGCTTTCAAGCGAGTATTGGAATGGCACCTTTTGAAGCTTTGTACGGGAAGAAGTGTAGATCTCCGTTATTTTGGGATGAGATTTCAGAATCACCTGAGTTGGGTCTAGATATGATTCGCGATATGGCAGTGCAGGTAAAGTTGATTCGAACCAGAATGAAGACAGCCCAAGACAGACAGGCGAAGTACGCGAATATCAGACGCATACCACTGTGTTTTGATCAGGGAGACCAAGTGTTTTTGAATATTTCTCCATTCCGAGGTACTATAAGGTTTGGGAAGAGGGGGAAGTTGTCGCCAAGGTTTATTGGACCGTATGAGATTTTGGAGAAGATAGGCAATCTTGCCTACAGATTGGCACTTCCTCCGTCTCTTTCAGGCATTCATGACGTTTTTCATTTTTCGATGCTACGGAAATATCATTCGGATCCGTCCCATGTTCTTCAACCAGGCGAGGCCGAACTCGATGAGTCACTGAGCTATTTTGAGAGACCGATTCAGATTCTTAACCGCAAGGAGAAGCAGCTCAGAACCAAGTCAATTTCGTTAGTGAATATTCAGTGGAGTCATCACGGAGTTGAAGAAGCGACGTGGGAGACAGGATCTGATATGAGGCAGCGATTTCCAGATTTATTCGATTGATGTAAGTTCTTATTCGGTCGATTCTATGTCTCTTAGTTTTGTGATTCGTGATTTCGAGGACGAAATCGATTCTTAGAGGGGGAGAATTGTAAGGCCCTGAAATTAATTATTCCGTGATTTGAAAAACTGATTATTATTTTTTTTATTGTATTGATGGGAATTAATTGAGCCGGGATTGAATTGATTGAGTTTGGAGTTTCAGGGACCGAATTGCCATTATGCCAATTGACTAGTCAAATTGGGAGTATATAATTATTTGACATAACTTATTATTATCTACATCATCCTATCTCCTACCCCACTTATTCATCTCCTTCCCCCATCCTCACGCCTAAACCGAGAGATAGAGAAAGAAGCCATGGAAGCTTTCTTCCAAGCTTTTGTTCCTTCATTTCTTCAAGATCTGGCCGTTGGAATTTAGATTCGAGTGGAGATTCGCGATCACCGCAACGAGGGCGTCGTTTTGCCGTACCGATTGATATCCTTCCCCCATCCTCACGCCTAAACCGAGTACCGATTGATATCACGATTATCTTACTTGATAATCCCGAATTTTGAAGTCATGCATACATCCACCATTATTTGCTTTATTAATGATTGATGCATTTCGTTATGAAATGTTTAATTGTTATTGTATGCCTGTCTCTTTTACTTGGAAATTATATTTCTAACCGGGTTATCCGACTGTTGTTTTTGTTTGTATGTGTACTTGGAAAAAGGAGGATCAGGAATCGGACCGAGTCATCTGGGTTAGCATGGGGTGTGAATGTTAGAAGTGAGACACCGTCTAGAAGGATTGTGTTTGTAGAACTCTTGTATATTTTTGATTAGTCGATCGATTAATTTCAATGAACTTGTGGTATTTTACTTTGGAAGTACTTAGAACTTGTTGTATGTTCTTTTATCGAGCATGTTTAATTCTAGAAGTGGGAGTCTCCAATGATTAAATGTTGGTTTGTATGTGTAACACCCTCAACCGATGAAGATGTTACAAACTAACATGACGTTAAAACTAGTTCGGAAAAAAAAAAATTTGAAAGATGTATGCATACATCAAACCTTACTTAAAACATTTCAGAATAGTTTACAAACCAAATCATAACAATTTGAAACATAAAGCGTATTTTCTTCAGTCAACATAACAACATTTAGTTCATTAACTTGACACAAACACTCTCAACACATAACACACTCATGCATCGCCCGCCGGTCCGACTCCTTGCTCTTCTTCATGCCCGGCATTGAACTCATCGACATATGCATAAATGTCATCCTCATTACCTACACCATTCAAGTATAGTGAGTATAAAGACTCAGCAAGAGTATGCAGTAAAAATCATGAGATTTCAATAATCATTTAAACTTAACATAACATAACATAAGCTTATCATTTGGTGACGAATTATGCGAAATTGTGGCAACCGTCATAATGGGCACATTCATCTTTTTTGTTGATCAACAATCATATGGCATTACGCCTCGTAACATTCGTTCTTTCATTTTCGGAGGCCCCTCCGGAGCTTATCCCGGAGGACCTAACCCGTACATTGAGCCGTATTTGGGAGGGCCCCTCTGGAGCCCAAACCGGAGTACCGTTCCCGTATTGTCACCACAAAGACACATAAGACATAAAAAAATTTTCATGCATCAACATCTTATATCTTCATAATTCAACATAACATTATTCATTCATTCTTCATCATTATTCATTTCATCAACATATCATTTCATTCATCATGAAGCATCATTGAAACATCATAATTTCCATCTTAACTTTTGATTCATGAACATAAAAATTTACTCGATAACTTTATGCATGTAATAAATGATAAAAATCATACTTTCATATTGAACATAGGTTTCATGAAAGAAACTTAGACATGTACATGCGTCACATAACGAAATCGGTCCACGTAAGTCGTTCTTTTCGTTCTTGACTTAAAACTTGAAACTTTTTGCATAGAAACACTTAAATATATTTTAGAAGCCTTAAAAGATCATAACCATGAATTAAGGACTCAAAAATCAAAACTTAAGAAAATTAATTCGAAGCTACAGCGCTCCAGCGCTATAAGGGAGGCATTGGGGCGCTATACTTGCGCATTGTCAGCTCTGCTGCACTGTAGTGGCTATGCCTTCACACTGATATTTAGAGTTCTTGCACCCAGAATTTCAAAACGTGCCCTTGATCTAAGCTTTCAAATTCCGAAACCCTCACCTTAATTGGATATTTCAGTAGAAAGTTATGCTTATTCTCCCGAGATGTGTCACTGCCGAAAATTCAAACCACTTGACACACTTCGGGGCGATTTTGGCCAATCTTATACAATGATTTTGACAAAACTCAAAGCATGAAAGTTGTAGCTATATGAGTTATCTTTCAAATACAATTTGCCTAATCTCATTTGGATTACTACAATAGACTTAATCCACAAAATTTCAACAAGTGTTGCTAATCCGAGACAACCCAACACATGCAACGCTTCAAAGCTTTAACTAAAACTAACTCAACACTTCAAAATTCAACACACACCTTCAAAATCAGTCCTTTCTCAACTCTAAACCATAAGAATCTATCATCACACATTATTTATCAAGTTTCACAAGAACGACTTACATATCACGATATCATAAACCTCAAGCTTTTATGCTTCTCAAATCTTTAAAATCATGCATAAAACTCATCAACACACATCATTTCTTATCAAAATAGATATATCTTGAATGGTGGTTAAAAATTCTTTAAAAACTTGCCTTGAATGGAGGAGGAGTTGATCTGAAACTTCGGAGACGAGCTAAACCTTGGATGAACTAAAAACTGGTACCTAAAACTCACTTGAATCTTGAATGATTTGATGAAGGAGATGATGAATAGTGAGGGGGAGGAGAAAAACGTGTAAGGGAGAGGAGGATAATGAAGAAGTCGGATAGAATATGTAAAGGGAATCACTAACATGTAGGGTATAAGGTTGTTAAGTGTAGTTTTCATAATTAATGCACATCGTGTATTGATTGCTTAAAATGCAGTCAAAGAAACACATCTCGACTCGTCTGATAAAAATGCTATCCTTTGACTCGTTTATAGAAATGTAACAATATCATACTTAAAATACTCGTAAAAATGTACTCTATTATCTCGTTCCTAGGTTAGCCTCGTCCCGCGAGTCCAGAATCGAACTCTACCTGGAATCATTTACTTAATCAAAATTGTTAAATGTAAGATAAACATAATCATGAAATCATAATCATTAAATCATAACTTAAACAATTTAAGGCATAAAATCATTAAAAATTTATGTTTAAATAATCGTGAGCAAGTTTAATGGATTTTTGGACTTTACAATTCTACCCTCCTTAAAAGAATTTCGTCCTCGAAATTCGACTTACCAAATATTTCTGGGTATCGGCTATGCATATCTTGTTCGGTCTCCCAAGTAGCCTCTTCCACTAATTGATTGTGCCATAAAACCTTTACCATCTTGATCTCTTTGTTTCTCAGCTTTCGGACTTGTGTATCCAAAATTTGGATAGGTATTTCTTCATAAGACAAGTCTGGTGTCCATAGAACTGGCTCGTGGCGAATGACATGGGAAGGATTTGAGATATACTTTCTCAACATCAAGATATGTAATACGTTGTGTACACCTTCCAAGTTTGGAGGCAATGCTACTCGGTAAGCTCTTGTTCCAACCTTGTCTAGGATCTCGAAAGGTCCTATATATCTTGGGCTCAACTTTCCTTTCTTCCCAAATCTTAAGACTCCTTTCCAAGGTGAAACCTTCAAAAACATGTGATCACCTACTTGGAACTCCAACTCTCTACGCCTCTGATCGGCATAGCTTTTCTGTCGACTTTGAGCCGTCAACATTCTGTCCTTGACTTTTGCTATCATATTGACTGTCTGTTGCACTATTTCTGGCCCTAATACAGCTCTTTCTCCCACTTCATCCCAATGCAATGGATTCCTACACTTTCTACCATACAAAGCCTCATAAGGAGCCATTCCAATAGTAGCTTGATAACTATTGTTATATGTGAACTCCACTAAAGGCAATTTCGATTCCCAATTATTTCCAAAGTCAATCATGCAAGCCCTGAGTAAATCTTCCAGTATCTGAATCACTCGCTCAGATTGTCCATCTGTCTGCGGATGAAAAGCTGTACTAAAAGCTAGCTTTGTTCCCAATCCGTGATGTAAACTCTTCCAAAAGTTTGAAGTGAACCTAGGATCCCTATCAGAGACTATCCTTGCTGGAACTCCATGCAATCTAACTACCTCTCGAATATATAACTCTGCATATTGATTCATCGAGAAGTTGTTTCTAACTGGTAAGAAGTGAGCTGACTTTGTCAACCTGTCAACTATTATCCATATTGAATTCATTCTTCGTTGTGTAATTGGTAGTCCAATCACAAAGTCCATTGTGACATCTTCCCATTTCCAAGTGGGAATATGTAATGGTTTCAGGATTCCTGCTGGCCTTTGATGTTCAACTTTCACCTGTTGACATGTCAAACATTCGCTAACAAACTTAACGATGTCTTTCTTCATACCTGGCCACCAGTTAGAATCTGTAAATCCTTGAACATCTTTGTACTCCCTGGATGAATAGAATATGGTACCGTGTGAGCCTCAGTCATCACATCTTCCCTCAGTGAATTTACTGCCGGTACCCATATTCTCCCTTTGTGATGCACGACCCCATCCTTCACCGTATACAATGCACCCCCTAATGCTTCATCTTTAAGTTTCCAAGTTATTAATTGCTGGTCTGAAGCCTGCCCTGTTCGAATCTTGTCGAGCAAACTTGGAACCATTGTTAAGGTTGATAAGGCACAAACTTCCATTGGATCAACTACTTCCAATATGAGTCGTTCAAAATCTACAATCAACTCTTGTTGAGTTGTCATTCTATTCAAAGTTGCAGATTTACGACTCAAAGCATCTGCTACTACATTAACTTTACCCGGATGGTAGCTAATATCACAGTCATAATCTTTCACCAATTTGAGCCATCTTCTCTGCCTCATGTTCAACTCATTTTGTGTGAAGAAGTAATTCAGACTTTTATGATCGGTGAAAATCTGACACTTCTCACCATAAAGGTAATGTCTCCACAGTTTCAGTGCGAAGACAACTGCTGCCAATTCGAGGTCATGGGTAGGGTAATTCTTTTCATGAAACTTCAACTGTCGTGAAGCATATGCTATTACCTTTCCATCTTGCATCAGGACAGCCCCTAATCCACTCTTGGAAGCATCTGTATAAATTATGAATCGACCTATGCCTTCTGGTATGGCTAGTACTGGTGATGTCATCAACTTTTTCTTCAACACTAAAAAGCTTTTCTCACACTGATTAGACCATTCAAACTTCACACTTTTGCGAGTTAATGACGTTAGTGGCAGCGCTATCTTGGAGAAATCCTGAATGAATCTCCTATAGTAACCCGCTAATCCCAAGAAACTTCGTACCTCTGTAGCATTCTTTGGAGTAACCCAATTTTTAATTGCTTCTATCTTTGCTGGATCAACCTCTATTCCCTTAGCCGAAACTAGGTGACCCAAAAATGCAATCTGTTCTAGCCAAAATTCACACTTACTGAACTTAGCAAACAATTGTTTTACTTTCAGAACCTGCAAGACTGTAGTTAGATGCTGACGATGCTCATCGAAACTACGAGAGTAAATCAGTATGTCATCTATGAATACTATGACAAACGGATCCAAGAAAGGCTAGAACACTCTGTTCATAAGATCCATAAACACTGCCGGTGCATTGGTAACTCCAAACGGCATGACTAAGAACTCGTAGTGGCCATAACGAGTCCTGAAAGCCGTTTTAAGAATATCTTCGTCTTTCACCTTCAATTGGTGATAACCTGATCTCAAATCGATCTTGGAGAACACTACTGCCCCTTGTAACTGATCAAACAAATCATCTATCCTTGGAAGTGGGTATTTGTTCTTCACTTTTACTCGATTCAGCTCTCTATAATCAATGCACAGTCTCATAGACCCATCTTTCTTCTTGACAAACAATACCGGTGCACCCCAAGGCGATACACTCGGTCTAATAAAGCCTTTATTGAGTAGCTCTTGTAGTTGCTCCTTCAATTCCTTCATTTCAATCGGTGCTAACCTGTATGGTGCTTTGGAAACTGGTTGGGTTCCAGGCATTAATTCAATTCCAAATTCTACCTCCCTAGCTGGAGGTAATCCTGCAATATCATCAGAAAATACTTCTGGGAAATCTCTACTTCGACGTCTTCAAGTTTCGGTCGAGGTAATTCTTGGTCGCAAGTGACACTTGCAAAGAAACCTGTACATCCTTTATTCAACATTTTCCATGCCTTACCCACTTAAATTAAAAGAGATGAATTATGTTTCGGTGTGGCATGGAATAGAAACGGTTCTCCATCCTTAGTTTTCAAGAAAACCATTCTCCATTTACAGTCTATAGTAGCCTCGTATCGAGACAACCAATCCATCCCGAATATCACGTCAAAATCAGACATATTCAGGATAATAAGATCAGCAAGTAACTCGTGACTCTGCATTTGTACACTGCATCCTCTGATAAACAAATCACTACTCAATTCTTCCCCGAAGGCAAGGATATACTAAATCCTGATATTGACTTATCCGGTACTAAACCCGATTTATTAACAAATTCAACAGATATGAATGAATGTGTAGCTCCAGTATCAATTAAGACATGAGCGGGATTACTGGAAACATTAATCATACCTGTAACTATAGTTGTATTTGGATCCACTTGATCATGTGCCATTGCAAAAACTCGTCCTCTTACCGGTTCTTTGGATTGAGGGCAATCTTTTCGATAGTGCCCTGGCTTTTTGCAAAGGAAACATACTCCAGTCCCTGCCATGCATTGACCTGAGTGAAGTTTTCCATATTTTTGACAAGCTGTTGGTGCAATTGCCGGTTTTGGTGCTGGTAGAGCCAATTGTTTCTGCCCCTGAGGTCAAGGCTGCTGCTGTTGGTATGGTCGGTGTTGGGGTGGGGCTTGGTACGGTCTCTTTCTGCTAGAATTTCCTTGTTTGACCCGATTCTGATAACTAGTTCTTTTTGCCTGTGACTCTCGGATAATGTCGTTTCTGTCCTTTTCAAACAGCATGGCCTGATCCACCGCATCTTTGTAATTTTTCGCTCCACTTAGTCTAACATCCTTTCTGATGAAGGCATTCAATCCTTCTGTAAAATGTTTCAACTCTTCGGCAGGATCACCAGAAATCATTGGTACAAAGTATCTTCCCCTTTCAAACTTCTTAACATACTCCGCAATCGACATGTTTCCTTGATGGATTTCCAAAAAATCTCTGGCCAACCGGGTTCAGGTGCTCACTGTGAAATATTTGCCATAGAACACATCCTTGAATCCATTCCAAGTAAGGGTAGTTAGGTTCAACGCTGCTTTGGCTCCATTCCACCAAACACGAGCGTCATCGCGGAACATATAGGTAGCACATAGCAATCTATCCGCATCCGTGATCTGCATGAATTCAAAAGCAGTCTCCATAGCTTGGAACCATTGTTCTGCTATCAAAGGATCAGTCTCTCCTTTGAACTCAGGTGGTCCCAACTCTAAGAACCTTTTGTAGATAGGATTCTGATTAGCTGTATGATGGTTATTTCCAGCATTAGTTGTCTGGGCTTGAAGCAACTGTTGGATTTGAGCTCCCTGAGCACGGCTTTGCTCTTGAAGCAGAGCAGTTAATCCCGCCAAAAACTGGTTGTTTTGATTGTTCTCATTATCTGGTCCGCAATCACTATGGCTGTTGTTTGCGGAATTGGTGTTGGTGTTGGTGTTGTTTCCCCTACGTGATGTCATAGTCCTAAAGTCCAATATTATCCACACCGTTCAGTCACGATTCAAAACGTGAATATACTTTAACATATAATATGCATACATATATCTCATCGCATTATCATACACATAATCACATAAGACACATAACTTACAGACATGAAGACGGAGCGTTGGACTCGTGGCGAGTATGCATGAGTGTTTGAAGAAAACCCAGAGCGAACTGCTCTGATACCAAACTGTAACACCCTCAACCGATGAAGATGTTACAAACTAACATGACGTTAAAACTAGTTCGGAAAAGAAAATTTTTGAAAGATGTATGCATACATCAAACCTTACTTAAAACATTTCAGAATATTTTACAAACCAAATCATAACAATTTGAAACATAAAGAGTATTTTCTTCAATCAACATAACAACATTTAGTTCATTAACTTGACACAAACACTCTCAACACATAACACACTCATGCATTGCCAGCCGGTCCGACTCCTTGTTCTTCTTCATGCCCGACATTGAACTCATCGACATATGCATAAATGTCATCCTCATTACCTGCACTATTCAAGTATAGTGAGTCTAAAGACTCAGCAAGAGTATGCAGTAAAAATCATGAGATTTCAATAATCATTTAAACTTAACATAACATAACATAAGCTTATCATTTGGTGAAGAATTATGCGAAATTGTGGCAACCGTCATAATGGGCACATTCATCTTTTCTTGTTGATCAACAATCATATGGCATTACGCCTCGTAACATTAGTTCTTTCATTTTCGGAGGGCCCTCCGGAGCTCATCCCGGAGGACCTAACCCGTACATTGAGCCGTATTTGGGAGGGCCCCTCCGGAGCCCAAACCGGAGTACCGTTCCCGTATTGTCACCACAAAGACACATAAGACATCAAAATATTTTCATGCATCAACATCTTATATCTTCATAATTCAACATAACATTATTCATTCATGCTTCATCATTATTCATTTCATCAACATATCATTTCATTCATCATGAAGCATCATTAAAACATCATAATTTCCATCTTAACTTTTGTTTCATGAACATAAAACTTTACTCGATAACTTCATGCATGTATTAAATGATAAAAATCATACTTTCATATTGAACATAGGTTTCAGGAAAGAAACTTAGACATGTACATGCATCACATAACGTAATCGGTCCACGTAAGTCGTTCTTTTCGTTCTTGACTTAAAACTTGAAACTTTTTGCATAGAAACTCTTAAATATATTTTAGAAGCCTTAAAAGATCATAACCATTAATTAAGGACTCAAAAATCAAAACTTAAGAAAATTAATTCGAAGCTACAGCGCTCCAACGCTATAAAGGAGGCGCTGGGGCGCTATACTTGCGCATTGTCAGCTTTGCTGCACTGCAGTGGCTATGCCTTCACACTGATATTTAGAGTTCTTGCACCCAGAATTTCAAAACGTGGTAAACATAAAAGTTTTAGTCCTTGATCTAACTTTCAAATTCCGAAACCCTCACCTTAATTGGATATTTCAGTAGAAAGTTATGCTTATTCTCCCGAGATGTGTCACTGCCAAAAATTCAAACCACTTGACACACTTCGTGGCGATTTTGGCCAATCTTATAAATGATTTTGACAAAACTCAAAGCATGAAAGTTGTAGCTATATGAGTTATCTTTCAAATAAAATTGGCCTCATCTCATTTGGATCAATACAGTAGACTTAATCCACAAAATTGCAACAAGTGTTGCTAATCCAAGACAACCCAACACATGCAACGCTTCAAAACTTTAACTAAAACTAACTCAACACTTCAAAATTCAACACACACCTTCAAAATCAGTCCTTTCTCAACTCTAAACCATAAGAATCTATCATCACACATTATTTATCAAGAATTTCCCAAGAACGACTTACATATCACGATATCATAAACCTCATGCTTTTATGCTTCTCAAATCTTTAAAATCATGCATAAAACTCATGAACACACATCATTTCTTATCAAAATAGATATATCTTGAATGGTGGTTAAAAATTCTTTAAAAACTTGCCTTGAATGGAGGAGGAGTTGATCCGAAACTTCGGAGACGAGCTAAACCTTGGACGAACTAAAAACTGGTACCTAAAACTCACTTGAATCTTGAAGGATTTGATGAAGGAGATGATGAATAGAGAGGGGGAGGAGAAAAACGTGTAAGGGAGAGGAGGATAATGAAGAAGTCTGATAGAATATGTCAAGGGAATCACTAACATGTAGGGTATAAGGTTGTTAAGTGTAGTTTTCATAATTAATGCACATCGTGTATTGATTGCTTAAAATGCAGTCAAAGAAACACATCTCAACTCGTCTGATAAAAATGCTATCTTTTGACTCGTTTATAAAAATGTAACAATATCATACTTAAAATACTCGTAAAAATGTACTCTATTATCTCGTTCCTAGGTTAGCCTCGTCCCGCGAGTCCAGAATCGAACTCTACCTGGAATCATTTACTTAATCAAAATTGTTAAATGTAAGATAAACATAATCATGAAATCATAATCATTAAATCATAACTTAAACAATTTAAGGCATAAAATCATTAAAAATTTATGTTTAAATAATTGTGAGCATTTTTAATGGATTTTTGGACTTTAGAGTATGTGTGTATGGGTTTTAATTTGATTGGAGATGGTTTTGATTGGCCTTTCCGGAAATCCTGCACTTTTCTGTCCGAGTGGCCTGCACGCGAGCGCGACCTTCTCCCGCGCGCGCGCGAGACGCCCTGGAGAGCTCGGGTTATTTTACCCGCGCGCGCGCAAGACCAGCATCTCGCGTGGGCGCGAGCCCTTCCTGCGGGTTCTGTTTTGGAACCACGCGCGCGCGTGAGGTGTGCATCCCGCGCGAGCGCGAGTTTGTCCGCCGGGCACTGATGAGTAAGCCCTCGCGCGAGCGCGGGGTCTTTAAAAAAAAAAAATTTGATCCGGGTTCTCTGCTCTCTCAGTGTTCGATTGTATTGTTTATTCCGAGATTAGACGATTAGAAAACGGGGTCTCACAAAAACTAAAATTTTAATGGTAAGTTGTGAAGTAAATTCCCTATCTTTCTAAACCTTGTCGTTGACTTACACAATCGTAAAAAACCCAAACTCCATCCCCTTCTTCCACAACTCCATCGATCCTCTTTCTTCAGCCCTAGCGCCCGCCTCCGATTGACTTCTCCAGCCTTCCACCACCACCAAGAGCTGCTCTCTGTCTTCCAAACTCCATCTATCCCTTCTTCCGAACTCCATCGATCCCCTTCTTCAGCCCTAGCGTGCCGCCGATTTACAACTATAGCCTTCCACCACTACTAGGAGCTTCTCGCTGATGGAATAATCGTATGAATCCTTCTCTTTTCCTATCAATTCGGGTTTTAAATGTACTTTTTGGATGAGTATTCTATTGTTTTCCTGAAATCGGGTTATGTTTTTTTTTTTTATAAATCAATTCGGGTTTCTTTTTTTTATTTTTATTTTCAATGTTTCGTTATCTTTGTTCCCTCGAAGAAACTAAAAATATTCTAATGAACCGCATATTAGTGGTCTTTGTTCCCTTTCCCCTGTTTTTTTAAATTGTTTCATCACCAGGAACAAAAATGTCGAACATTTGACGAGTTAATATGCACCTATAGAATATCGCCGCAAAGCATGTACTTTACTCTGAACTTAAATCGAACTTTACATATGATTGTAAGTTCACTGTCCTGTCACTTTTAGTTTTTGAAGATGTCGAAACTAATTGTAGAAAATGTAGCCTATTGAATTTATTATCAATGCAGTTGACGTTGTGTCTTAACTCTTAATGAAATGTTGATTTATGTAGACGAATATATTTGCAGTTTGACTCGATTTACCCAAAATTGCTGTGTTTTCATGGAGGCTGGTTGAATTCATTTCATCAACTTACTGACTGCTAGGTGAAATAGTCATGTGCTATAGAAATATGTCGGGGCTGGTGAACTGCAAAATTGTAAACTAGGAGCTTTTTTAGTTTGTCCAAAAGAAAAAAAACCATTTAAATGCTTCAGTTAAATGACTGTACTAGATCGTATGACTATAAAATATAGAAATAGAATGATTTCCTCCAGACTCCAGTGAACCATGTTTCATTATGATGCGTAATTGAATATAACCTCGTTTTTCAGGATTGGTGAGTACTAAAGTCTGTCGATGTTCCATTTGGTTCAAAGGGAATAGAATGTGCAGAATTGAATGCTCATACTCCTGATAAGATTCGTGAGTTTATTTCAGGTACTCCTTGGGCCTGAGGGCTTGTTTTACTGTAACTGTCATATAACTGTTATGGTTCCAGGAACTTGTTCAAATATGTTTGGAACTTGCATTTAACTTAGCCTTGTTTACCCTGTTCCTTTCGCTGACAAAACCGGAGCTGCACTAGCTTCACTGAAGTATACTAAATTTTTATCTCTTTGCCCCACTTTATTCTCCAGAGTGGAGTTTAAAAGTGTAAGTTAATTGAACAGCATCAGATACTACAAGGATTTTAGTGGTTGACGTTGTATCACAAAAGACAAGAATTATGCGAAAACAAGGGTAGCCTGATGTATTAGCCTCTCATATTAGTATTTTATTTGGGGTTATAGCTCATGCTATATTTAATTGAGATAAGAAGTTCATGTTCTGAGATCTTCCTCTAAGTTTCAGTCAATGATGTTTTTCCCCTTTCCCCTGTTTTTTTCAAAAATTATGGTTTTCAATAGTTTATTTATCCAATTTTCTGCTCGTTTTTTGTTTGAATTTTTAAGCTCTGATTAATGTTTGAGATATGGTTTTTCATCGTGCAGGTATTGAAATATTCAACTCTAGGATCCAGCAAGAACGGAAGCTAAGGTTTATTTTTTTTTTCGAAATTTCTGCCCGTATTACTATTTTCAAATTTTCAAAATTTATTTTCGGATAATTCATGTTTTGAAGTTGTGACTTAGAATGGTTAAATACAACATTATTGTGCGAATTTTTGAAGTAATTTGCAAAGTTTAGAAAATTTTGTTAAAATAAAAACTCTTCTCGTAGGTGCGAAAAAATTTTAATTCATATTGTATTGATGCAAATAAGTGTAGATAAGTGTAAATGTCATAAGCTTAGTTATTACGATAACATACGTGCACTAGTAAAATTAATTTCCAGCTTTTACTTCGCAACCAAAAGTATTAATTCTTGATTTTGAGAATAGTTTCCTGTATTTGAGCTTGGCTCAGTCATATTTGACTTTAAAATTATTTTCGGGAACTATAACTAAAAATTAGCATTGATTTTTGGAGTCACATTGATGTTTTGCGCTATAGAGGTGGTTGTAAGTCATCCATTTTTAAAAACTCCCTTTGGTTTTTAAAAACCAAGTAACTAGTGCTTGAAGTGGAAATCATTCATGATTCTTGTATATTTAATTTTTAGTATTTGTTATTATATATAATTTTTATAAATTTAATTGTTTTTTGAAGATAAGATGTGAAGTATGGATAAATCTTGGATTCGCTCGGATAGAAGATCTAATCAGTATGAGGAGGGTGTTGAACAGTTCATCAGCAGTTGTTTGCAAAATCTCCATGTTGACCCCAATTTAATTAATTGTCCTTGTTGCAAATGTATAAATCTGAAAATAAAAATAAATAAAAAAAAGGATCGGTTACGTCCATTCAAGAGCATCTTTTTTTTCATGGTTTTAGTAAAAATTATGTCGATTGGATTTGGCATGGCGAGGCTGCCGAAAATGATAGAGTAAATTGAAGTACCAACCAGGAGCCATCCTCAATGTATGATGCAAAAAATAGATTGAGTTGTTTGTCGTTGAGTCATGAAACGATCAATGCTTGTTCCAATGATTGCATCCTTTATAGGAAACAATATAAAGACTGTGTAAGCTGCCCTAAATGTGGCTTGTCGCGTTGGAAGCTAACCAAGAAGAACATTGCGAAGAAAGGTGTTCCGGCCAAGGTGATGTGGTATTTCCCCCCCCCCCCCCCCTTCATACCAAGATTCAAACGTAAGTTTAAATCTTTAAAGACCTCAAAAGGTTTAACTTGGCATAAAGAAACCACAAGAGTTGTTGGTCAGTTACGTCATCCATCTGATTCACCATCTTGGAGGTTGGTTGAAATAATGTGGCCCGACTTTGAAAGTGAGCCAAGAAATCTTCGCTTAGCACTTGCAGCTGATGGACTTAATCCTCAGAGCAACCTTAGTATTCGGTACAGCTACTTGTTGGAACACGTTTTCAGATCAGTCAGATCTGATACCCGGAGCAGCTGAAGTTTAAAAATTTTTCTTTTCTGATATGGAACGATTCCATATCATGGGTATCAAATCCTTACGATTAAAATAAACAAGTAAAATAATAATAAAAATTATAAATTTTACCTCTTCAAGCTATGGCTTGAACTATGGACTCCAACAGATTAAATCTGCTCTTGTTGTAAATCCCAGGAACCGATGACTCGCTCGATCAACTCCTGAATTAGGTCCATGAATAGAAAACTGAAACCCTATGATTGATTGCACTAGAAATCAATCAGATGTTTATCGAAGAGATTTACAGATATCTGTCAATTCAGAATGTAATTTTTCGAAAAATCAAAGACTGAATTCTCTCACAAAAAGGAGACAGGTATTCCAAAAAATTCTCTTGAGACCCTCTCAAGATTTTCAAAAATTCCTTTTCAATTACGAGGTTGTGTGTTTAATTTCTGTACTGCAATAACTTATTTATAATGTGGGCTTCTAACAGCTTAGGGCCCATTAGTCATAAGTTCAAGTCTGACAAACAAAGCCCGCATGTTCAAAAATTAATATAAAATTCATCGTGACTCAAAATGATAAACCAATTTCATCATTGTGCATAGAAACCTTTTCTGCATATTTTAAAGTCAAGATAAATTTTCTGAATCCGAATTCAGTGATTTCCAAAAATGCCCATCCCTATGTCATTTTAGGAAATTTCACTCCCTTTAGTTAAGAAGTCCAACTTCTCTTTCGCCAAATTTAACTCTTTAAATTCAACTATCTCAACGAGGATTAGAAATCCATTACTTGTGTAACCCTCAATGGTTCAGGGATACAGCTAGCCGTGGGCTCACAACTCCTTGTGATCGGAACAACAATTTCCGACTTACACATCGAATCATGGTATGAGCGCCTAGCAACATCGCCCCATGATTCTCTAGGTATCACTGATAGTGCCTGCAAGAACCAGTAGGTTTTTGTTAGCGTACAGTACGGTCCCTTCATCCATATATCCCGATCGAATCAACAACCATTGGTACATCGAGAGTCGTTCGAGATTCGATAACTATGCAATACATCTTGAAGATCAAATAGTTACATCGCATGTGTTACTAGGAAACCAAGTAACCTAAAGCACATCATGTACTCTGGCCAGAGATTTGTCACACTAATATCTCCTCAGATCGCATAGGACATCCACACTCGCAAGCGTGTGGTAAATCCTTGACAACAAAGCATTGACTCCTATATGTGTCGTAACTGTACCCAATCTCGACACCTAATGACCCTCATAGAGTCGGTAAACAAGTCAAAGTACAGTACTAACATATAGAGTCTCCATGATGTTTCAAGTAGTAAGGACTAATGGTGTACAACCAAAATCGTGGACTTATCCACTCAATTAATGATAACCACTTGGAAAGTTCGAATAGGGTAGTTCGATCATCCATCATATGAATATCCATTTGCATGCTTCGAACATTTCTATGTTCTATACCAATGAAACGTGGTACTAGGCATCGCAAATGCTAGTCTCAATCTCGAGCGATCCTTATCCTTATTTGTGGACGGCTCAATTGACTAGGAACTGTTTAGAATATACAGTGATTATAAGATGTATTTCATGATAGTCATTCAATTCTACTATCACATCTTACATGCACTCTAGTATATTCAAGGTCTTTATCTAAACATCGTATAGTACGTCACAACATAATAATATGATAATAGATAAAGTAAATGTAACGCCCCGAAAAAAATTAATTACCGAATTAATTAGCAATTGAAATAATTATTGAGTTGACGAAATTATTATTATTGCTAATGAGATTATAGAGTGTATTTACAAAATACACGTGTCAATTAATCAATGAGATTGATTATTTTTAGAGATCTCGAATATTTGGCATTTTGGATTAATTATTGAGATATTGAAATAAAAATAATTATTTATGCCAGATAACTTAATTTGGAAGAATATTTGACCGATTGGACTGGTCAGAGTCTAAATTGGATATAGTATTTAATTTGGAAATTTTGAGTCCAATTGACTGGTCAAAGTCAATAATTTCAGAAATGGTATTAATTGATGTTGGGTGTGTGTATCAGAAAAATATCATATTGGAGATTAATTTTTACCATTTGAGTATCTAATAAATTGGTCTGGATCAGGAAATTATTGGGTTACTATAAATAGAAAACAACGCGCGATGGGCATCATAAAAGCAATCACAGAGTTTTGAATTTTTCCCCAATTTTCGTATTCACTGTAGCAGTCCCACGTTTGCCATCGCTGACCGTTCAACGGATTTCCGATCAAAGACCCGATCGGTCACTTTGTAGCCAACATCAAGACGAAGCTATTGGTTTAAAGAAATCGACGATCCGACAGTTGGATCATCGAGAAATCGAGTTAGAACAGACGGGTTCTGCACAGAATTCGATTTCGCTGTAGCAGTCCATGTTTTTTATTTTTCCGGCCATTCACCGGAGCTTCGATCGAAGAGCCGAACGGTGAAGTTGTAGCTAAGATCAAAAAAAATCTATTGGTATAAAAAAATTGACGATCCGACGGTTGGATTGCCGGGAAATCGACGAAGAACATATGGGATCTGCGCGAGTACTGTTCATAGTCTTCCTCGGTATGATTTTCACGATTCGAGCTCGTTTTTGTTGGTTTAAAAGCTTGTAATTGATTCTTTGAGTTGTGAAGAACATTGCACAAGCTTATTGTAGCATTTTTGGTGAAGAAATCGAGCAAATCGAAGCTTTTAAACTTCGCCGGAGTCGGCTTGTTTTTCTCCGATCCCGGCCGCGTCGAAGCTCCGTTCCGGTCGTGGCTTATATGGTTGGAATCGTCTCGTCGAGATCGACAAGCCTGCCAAATTTAATAATTTTTGGAGCACGTTTGAATCGCCGTCACCGGACCGCCGTGTCGCCGCCGCCTCCTTCGATTTTCCGGCGACCTCCGGCTAGTTAACCATTTTTTATCGTCTCGACGTGATAGATCCAAATATCCAAATTTCGAGTCGAGATTCCAAACAGTGAAGCAGTGAGATTCCAAAGTTTGACCAGAGTTGACCGATGTTGACTTTTGTATATTTTGTGATTTTTCGCAGATTCGAAGCCTGTCGAGGATATTTAAAGGTATATATCAACAGTCTAGGGGTTTGAACTTTTCCAGACTAGGAAAACTGAGGTATGAGTTGATGTTGATTTCGAAGCGAATGAATACTCGATCGAGTTTGAGATTCTCGAGTTCCCGATTAAATTCACATACTTGCATGTTTATTTGATTATTTAATATTGAATGATAATTTTGATGATTATTTGATTTACGATATTATTTAGAAGACATGAGTTTGTCTATATGAAATTGTTTGAAGTATTGATACATATATTTGATTAAAAGCATCAGTTTGTTTATTTAAAAAATACTTCGATGGTTATCGAATATATTCATGATTTTGAATATATGAACGGAATATGATGACAGTTACGATATTTTACTGTTTGATTAATAGATTTATTATCTTGATCTGGATTTAATTGCATCTAAATCATGTGCATTTATCTTGAGCCTAAATCCTTGATTTTGAAATGGGCTGATTTGCCCGATGCGAATTAGACAATTTGGGAGCTATATTTGAGTGGCCTAGGTTGTTCAGTTACGCCTAGCGACCCGAATACTTATTATAGTTGCACCAAAGTGTAGAGGACTGAGACACGTGATACCACCTCGAGCGGGAGCGTCGGTGAGTTTGTTGCGTGATCTCGACCTTGGGATCTCAACCGATTGTCCGAGATTCCTTTGATTATCTGATTTGATAATCCCGATTTTTTTTAACTCATGCATTTCATTTGCATTTTCATTTTCATTGAAGAATATGAATGTATATTATGATTTTAATATACTTACTTGATATTACATGTTACGTCCCTTTTACTGGAATTTTATTCTCACCGGAGTTATCCGGTTGTTGTCTTGTTTTGTATGTGTACTTGACAACAGGTGGGGCAGGAGCTAGACAGAGTCGGCATGGTTTGCTTGGGATCGAACGATAGATGTGAGGCGTCGGTTTAGAAGTTGAATAACTTTTAGAACTTGTTGTATATTTATAAAAAAAAAAAAAAATTGTCTTGTTTTATTGTTGTTAATTTTATGATTTATATTTGATTAGATGATTATAATCGAGGTCCTCACATTAAGTGGTATCAGAGCGATAAGATTCTTGGATGAAAATAGAAGTGAGTGAGCGGGGTAGATCGAGTCCGCATGAATTTATTTTTTTTGCATGTGATTGATTTTAGTGTTTGATTATCTGAATTACATGCGAGCATGATTTACTGATTCAAAATTATATGTTTACATGATTATGTGAATTGATTTTTTTTCTTAAGCATGCATTATGTGAAAGAGTATCAGAACTGATTCGAGATGAGAATTTGTAAGCTCATGCGATTACATGAGTATGATGATTAGAGGATGATCGAAACTGAGTTGATTATTTTGATATTTCAAGATTTGTGCTTACGTGATTATTTGAGAAAATAATTGTGAAGCCGATATGGTTGAAATAGCTAGCAAATTAGATTTGATTTGTGACGAAAGACTGCTTGCTCCAGAGGATTGGGATTATGATAAGAAGTTGAGGTTTATGAATTGTTGACCAGGATTAGATTACAGGTGAGATTTTATTTACGACATTCTGAATTGTTATGTCTTTGTCATGATTAATTGTATCTCCCTGTTGAGCAAAGAATTTTATGCTCTCGAAATTGACAATCAGTATTGATGAAAAATGAGATGATCTAGAATATGATTAGATGATGCCTGTTCTCGAGGATATTGAATTAAAAACCACTCGAAGTTTATTGTGGCTTAGATTGATTGAGGTAAGAATTGATATTTATGTTTTACCAATGATTAAATTGATTTGTGTCAGATGAACCTCAATATAGAACAGAGATAAGACATCGATATTAAGAATTTCAGAAAACTTCAGAATGAGATCCGATTTGATCAACGATTGTAATGAATTGGTAAGAATTCTCGAGGTAAGAATTTTATTGATCTTGACTTATTGACGGAAAGAATGTGGTGTAAGTTTTGAGAGAGTATTGTACAATACTCTGATATCAAAACTAGATGTTCTAAAAACACCCATTATGAATAGATGATTCGATTTATAAGAAATGATAAGCTTGAATTGTGTGTGATATCAAGAGATTGAGTAGAAGTGAATTGAGATCGGTATATGAATGAACAGATTGTATCTGATTACTTGGATTTAAGATGATTAGATTTGGATAATAGCTTGAATTATCGGGAATTGATCTTAGTATGTGATACTTTTGAAAGATATTAGTTAATTTTCAAAATGTCAACACTCATGTGCTAAACTTTTGGGATAAGTAAGATTGATAGAATATTTTGAGAATTTGTTTAGGTCCCAATCGATGATATCGAGATTTTATTGATGTATCCAATATTGTTCTTTCAAGAATGATGTTTTATCGGGTCATAAGAGAACTTGTACGAATTTTTAGTATAGAATTGGTTCGAAGAGTTATTGTGATTGATATTTTGAAAAGTTATGAATTTGAGAATTTCCAAGGAAAAGTATTTTCCAATAGAATAAGAGGATGGTATTAGTGCTTTTGGGATAATACCGAAATCAGTTATAGTTGAGCCTTCCCTCGATTAATCTGAAAATACTTGAATCTTATTGTAGTTATGCATCTTTGAATCGCATAACATTGAATTCGATGAATATAACCTTTTGGTATCGATTGTTCTTCGAGTATGAATTCGGAAATTAATATTTTTTTCTGACATTTGAATTCTAATTTTGGACATTGATATTGATTCGGGTGAATTTCGACTATCTGATTTCTTGATGATCTAGATTTATTTGTTGCGACATTCGAATGTGCCTTAGGACTGATTCATAATCGATGAGTACGTGCGGATTCCTCGTGATTGAGGCCACGTTGGCAACCATGATTTTGGTTGTTCTTGATGATGGGCATTATGTCGTACATGTTGATGAGTGATCCCTTGATTTGATATTGATTGATTGGCTCGTTTCCCTTATTCTTCGAGCCTGATTTGATGTATTCACCCTCGATTTTGAAATGCAAGTGAGTTATTTTTACTTAGCTGAGTTTGTTGTCCAGAATTCCTTATATTTGATAATCATGACTTGAGAGATTTTTTTTATTATTAATTTGATTCTGTCTCTGAGAGTCGGCGATTATTCGAGGTATATCTTCCGTATTAACGATTTGGTTGGCTCGTAACTGATAAGGATTGATAGCACTATCAGAATTTAATTTTTGGACCGATATCAGATACAACTTAAGTCCGAAGATCGTTCAATTTTTGGCACATTGGGTGAAAACTTGGATTAGAATTGCAGTGGATTCGAATAGATGAATTGTGATGATATTGAATTAGTTTAGCGAACTCTTCGGATTTGAAATTGGATTTTGAAGAACATTTCAGATATTTTATAAGCAATTGATAGGATTCACTCGATGAATCAGTGATATCGGAGTTATCTTTTGATATTTGAATTTTGTGATGATTGTTTCGGGAATTTATGGAATTTTGTGGTTAAATTCCATTATTGGACCAAGGGTAGAATTTTGAATTTAGAAATAATATAGTAATTTCAGTGTTAGTAGAGATGTTTAATCTCGTCTTAGCATTCGAACTCGATGGCGGGAATTACTAAAACTTGAGATCAGATGGATCGAATAAGAAGAAGAAGAAATTTGAATTAGTGAAACTGGTACTGAATAAGTTCCAGAGCATTTAGATGAATACCTGAATATTGTTCTTCCAATTGATGAGATTAATACGATTTTGTTTACGATTTATAATCGAATGAGAATATTTGGGATTTAAACTTGCCTTTTTGATCGATTATTCGATTGATATTGGGATGAATTTGATGAGAATTTTTGAATTTTGATTTGTGATTGCTCCTTGATTGCGAGAACAGATTATGGCTCGCAGATGAATATGTGATCTTACGAATGACATCGAAGAAAGAACTTTTCGATATTGAAGTTTGAGATTTTGTGAAATGATTGACTGATGGAAATTGACTTATAAAGCATTAGAGGAATGTCGAATTGTTTGAGATTAACTCAATATATTAGTTGAGATGTTAGGAACGGTTTGATTGGCATAAGTTTCCTTTGAATTCTAAACTTATGGATTGGGTTTAGTTTGAGATTGATTGATAGAAGATTGAATTATGGACTCGTTAGAGGTTTTCGAAGCATCTTTGGTTGATTCCTTATCAACTAACAGACAGATATGATCCGATGACTGAATTTAGGTCAGAGTTAAATATTCAAGAAACTCTTTTTCCTCGTCTCATCACAGTACAATAAACTAATTTCAAATTGTCCGACAGTCAGAACAGACTGTTCGTATCTTTTGAGATGATATTCTACGAGCCGTAGTGCTAGATTTTGGGACTAGTTGGTCTGTTTCATGACTTTGATTGAATGTTCTGATTTGAACTATTAACAATATTTTAGAGATTACTCTTTTCGAAACGATATACGAAGAATACTGCGAATTTTTCTCATTTCGAGAATGATGTTTCTGAAAAACATCAGTTGTAGAGTCATATTTGACCTGATATTGTCATAAATGTCAGAGGAAGCGATTATGATTCCGAATAGATCAGAACAGTGCGGGACAGATGTGTCAGAGTTGTAAGTCTTGATTCAGACTTTATTTCTGGAACAAGATTAATTCCTTTGTACTTTGGCGAGATGAGACGGAATTGAATGAGACTTTGAACTACTTGATTGAGCGAAAATAGATGACATATACAGCTAACGTGTAGTGACCCTTACCTGGATCACCTACTAAACAGAACTTAGACATGGAATTAACTTAATTAAACAGATATCATAATAAAACTGCGGAAACCAAAAACAATATACAATCCCAAGGAAAGAAATCTGTAAATACCCAAATATTATACAACCAGATCGAACAGCTGAATCAATCTAATAACAACAGAATAAAATCTAGGCGAAGCTCCAGCTGGCCAACAACTCCTAGCCCCTCTTGGATCCACCCGCCTCATCCAATCGCAAACCTGCCACATGGAATAGGGTGTCCAGAAACACCGAGTACGAGACGTGAGCATAAAACGCTCAGTACGAGAGTATGAGTATACATGCATGCAAAGTGAACTCCCTATAAACTCGAGGTCAAGGATCAGATAACAGAGACAGACCGGGCCCTGGTATGTAGCACGGTGTGCCGTCGCTTCAGGAGGTGGCTCCCATACCATAATACCAGTGGATATGCCAGACCCAAATTGATGGAAGTCCAACCACTAACAGGATAGGAAAAAACCCTACTAATAGACATCTCGAAGGAGATAGCTCAGTATGCAAATGAATGCAGCATAAATCAATGACATATAAACCATGCAGTCACATAATACATGCATACTCAGTCAGGATATCTCGAACAGTACTTTCGTACCTAAAATCAGTGCAAGCTCTACCAACTCTAGGTCCACGCCTATAGTCTGCTCTACACTGCCAAATGATACTACTATCATTATAGTGCTCTAAAAGCCTTAACTAAGCTATTGCATACTCCTAAATATTTATTGGAAGCAAAAGATATACCTTCGTCCGTCGTTAGCCCTTTGATGTCGATGCCACCAGAACTTAAGCACAACTCTGCTACGACTATCGAACGCCTCGACGGCTCCCGGGTCAATCCTAGGAAGGCTAGAACAACTCAAATACGACTAGAGTAGAGAGGAAATCCAGAATTGGCAATTGAAAGTAAATTCTCAGCCTTCTATTTATAGACAACGATCGGAGTCTCCGATCCTCGATCGGAACGTCCGAACATCGATCGGAACGTCCAATCCTGCCATCGAAGCTTCCAAAGATCCTGATCTGCCACGTGTCAAAATATCACTTGTTGACTTTGGATAGGGGATCGGAGCTTCCGATCCTGATCGGAGCTTCCGATCCTGCCACACGTCATGCCTGACGTAATACCATCGGAGCTTTCGATCCTGTTCGGAGCTTCCGAACTCACCTTCGGAGCTTCCGAACTCTTCCCAAGTAACAATGATTAATTCCTTAATTACTGATTTTGGTTACGGGCTACTACATTCTCCCCCACTTAAGATATTTCTTCCTCGAAATCAGATCTTAAGTATTGAATGTAATACAGAAATCAGAAACATTCTTTATTCAAATCAAACGTTTACAGAGTTTGCAATTGAATACAACTTAAGAATGAAATCAAAACAACTCAAGATGGTCTTTACGCATCCTGTCCTCAAGCTCCCAAGTTGCTTCTTCAGTGCCTCGGCGCTGCCACTGAACTAAAACCAGAGGAATAACTTTGTTCCGCAAAACCTTATCCTTATAATCCAGGATACGAATAGGTTTCTCAACATAGGTCAAATCCTTGCTCACCTGAACCTCAGACCATTGCAGAATATGAGACTCATCCGCCACATACCGTCGCAACAGAGATACGTGGAACACGTCGTGAATACTGGAAAAATGCGGTGGCAAAGCTAGTCGATAAGCCAAATCGCCAATGCTCTCCAAGATCTCAAACGGACCGATAAACCTGGGAGACAACTTTCCCTTAAGGCCAAATCTAAGAATTTTGCGGAAAGGTGACACTCTCAGAAACACTTTCTCCCCGACATCGAACTGCAAAGGCCTACGCTTGGTGTTAGCATAGCTGGCCTGACGATCCTGTGCAGTTTTAATCTATTTCTTGATCTGATCAACAATGTCTATCGCCTGCTGGATAAACTCCGGTCCCTCAGCCTGTCTCTCCCCCACTTCTTCCCAGAAGAGTGGAGTACGACAACGTCGCCCGTACAACGCCTCAAAAGGTGCCATCCCAATACTAGTATGATAGTTGTTGTTGTGCGCGAACTCGATCAATGGCAAATGATCCTGCCAAGCTGAACCAAAATCTATGATGCACGCTCTAAGCATATCTTCCAAATTATGGATAGTGCGCTCTGACTGACCATCAGTCTCCGGATGATAGGAAGTACTCAAACTGAGAGTAGTACCCATCGCACGCTGAACATTCCCCCAGAATCTAGAAGTAAACCTTGGGTCTCGATCACTGACAATGCTTACAGGCATTCCATGAAGTCGAACGATCTCCTGAATGTACAACCGAGCCATACGATCCACATTGTACTCTAGGCTATAGGCAATGAAATGCGCTGACTTGGTGAGTCGGTCCACCACAACCCAGATAGCATCACAGTTCCTCGGGGATACCGGCAAATGGGTCACAAAGTCCATTGTGATAAATTCTCATTTCCATTCTGGAATAGGCAGACTGTGAAGCAATCCTCCAGGTCGTCGGTGCTCTGCCTTGACCTGTTGACACACCAAACATCTCGAAACAAACTGATAAACACTGTGTTTCATTCCCTTCCACCAGAAACGAGTACGTAGATCCTTGTACATCTTGTTGCTCCCAGGATGAATACTCAACTTAGTGCGATGCGCCTGAGACAAAATCTCCTCTCGCAACTCTACATCCTGCGGAATCACAAGTCTACCAGACAAACACAGAAAGCCATCTGACTGATAATGAAATCCATACAAGCTACCCTCGTTAGCTAGACGAGCTAAACACTGGGTCTTTGAATCAGACATCTGAGCATCTCGAATCCGTGAATACAACACTGGCTCAGATAATATCGCCAACATCTGGATACTCTGCATACCTTTCTTATGCTTGAAGGTATATCCTGAAGTACAACAGCCACTGATCGCACTAGACATCGAACAAGTCTGAAGTGCGGATAGTCGCACCTTGCGACTCAAAGCATCAGCGGTGAGATTAGCAGCTCCCGGATGGTACTTAATCTCGCAATCATAGTCCTTAAGCAAGTCCATACAACGTCTCTGCCTCATGTTCAACTCCGCCTGAGTGAACAAATACTTGAGACTCATGTGGTCGATAAAGATCTCAAATTTCTTGCCATACAGATAATGACGCCAGATCTTCAAAGCGAACACAATGGCTGCTAACTCCAAATCATGGACTGGGTAGTTGTCCTTGTGAAGCTTCAGCTGTCTAGAAGCGTATGCGATCACATGCCCATTCTGAGTCAGGACACAACCTAACCCCTGAAGAGAAGCATCAGTGTATACCACATACCCTCCAGATCCTGACGGTAATGCCAACACTGGCGCAAAAGTCAACCGCCGTCGAAGCTCACAAAAGTTCTCCTCACACTCAGAGGACCACTCAAAATCCACACCCTTGCGGGTAAGCTGCGTCAAAGGTCGAGCTTGTTGAGAGAAGTTCAGAATGAAGCGACGATAATACCCTGCTAGACCCAGAAAACTACGGATCTCAACAACCGTCGTCGGACGCGACCAATTAAGCATTGCCTCAATCTAGCTTGGATCAATAGAAATTCTCTCCCTAGATATGATATGGCCAAGAAAGACCACTCGATCCATTCAGAACTCACACTTGCTCAGCTTGGCGTACAACTGCTCATCTCGAAGAGTCTGCAGTACCAACCGCAAGTGAGAAACATGCTCTTCCGTATTACGCGAATACACCAGAATGTCGTCAATGAAAACCACGACAAACTTGTCCAAATACTCCCTGAAGACACGGTACATCAGATCCATGAATATAGCCGGCGCATTAGTCAAACCAAATGGCATCACTAGGAACTCGTAATGCCCATAGCGAGTACGGAATGTAGTCTTGGCTACGTCCTGATCTCGGACTCTCAACTGATGATACCCAGATCTCAAGTCAATCTTGGAGTAAACTGAAGTGCCCTGCAGCTGATCAAACAAGTCATCAATACGAGGCAACGGATACTTGTTCTTCACAGTGACTCAATTCAGCTGCCGATAGTCAATGCACAACCGCATAGACCCATCCTTCTTCTTTACAAAAAGAACAGGAGCTCCCCAAGGAGATACACTAGGATGAATGTATCCCTTGTCCAAAAGATCCTGTAGCTGATTCCTCAATTCACGCATCTCTGACGGAGCCAGACGATACGGTGCTCGAGAAATAGGCGAAGTACCCGGCATCAACTCTATGCCAAATTCGACATCCCTAGCGGGAGGAAAACCCGGAATCTCATCAGGAAAAACATCTGGAAATTCATCCATGACCGGAATACTCTCTATCCCAACGCTCTCAACGGTCAAATCAACTGCATAGATAAGGTAGCCTTCCCCGCCAGACTCTAAAACTCGACAGGCTCTCAAAGCTGATACCAAAGGCATCAGGGGTCGCGCTCCCTCTCCATAGAAAAACCAGCTCTCACTCCCCTCCGGATGAAAGCGTACTAATCTCTGGTAGCAGTCCACTGAAGCTCGATAGGTAGTCAACATATCTATTCCCAAAATACAATCAAAGTCATCCATCGCAAGAACCATGAGATTCGCTAACAGAATGTTCCCCTCGAACTCTAAAGGGAAACCCATCACTAGACGCTTAGCCAAAGCAGATTGGCCTGTCGGAGTAGAAACAAACATCACTAAGTCTAGTGCAATGCATGGTAACTTATGCTTCTTAACAAAACGTGCAGAAATGAAGGAATGAGATGCACCAGTGTCAATAAGTACAAGAGCAGGTATACCATAAAGCAGAAATGTACCTGCGATGACTTTCTCATTCTCCTCCACTGCCTGATCATGTCTCAGGGCAAACACCATGCCAGAAGCTCGTGGCCTCAAATGAGAACTCCCAGCAGGCTGTCCCTGCGACCTCTGCTGAATGGTGGCCTGAGAACCAGATCCTGAACCAAAACCAGAACCGCCTCCCCAAGATAGTGGACAATCCCTCCGGATATGACCAGTCTCCCCACAACGGAAACAAGCTCCAGAAGCTCTACGGCACTTGTTAGATGGATGGTTCTTCCCACAGTGTTCACACTTGTCCTTCTTTCCGAAACGGACAATACCAGCAGAGCCAGAGGAAGAAGAAGTAGATCCAGACTTCTTGAAAGATTGGGCACATGGACCCAAAGAACTAGCAGGTCTCGACTGAGAGAAAGACCTGTTCCGCCGAATGCTGTCCTCCTCCTGGTGACAACGGCTCACCAAACCCTCGTAGGACATGTCGTCGCCAACCGCCACACGGTCATGGATCTCAGGGTTAAGGCCCTGAAGGAACAGATTATACTTCATCCCAGAGCTGTCAGCAATCTCGGGGCAATAGGATAGCAGATCAAAGAACTTCTGCTGATACTCATCAATAGACATGGCTCCCTGTCGCAGACTCAGTAGCTCGCCCGCCTTCAACTGACGGAGTGCAGGAGGAAAATACAGCTTCTGAAAATCTGTGCGGAACTCGGCCCAGGTGGCCACTCCTTTCGCCGCAATAAAAGGTGCAGAAGTAAATCTCCACCACCTGCGCGCACGTCCATCCATAAGATAACCCAGGGTCTCCATCTTCTGCTCCTCGGTGCAGTGGAAAGTCTGAAAAGTTGTCTCCATGCGGTCTAACCAGTTCTCCGCATCCTCCGGAGACTCACCTCCAACCAAGGGCTTAGGCACTGTCTGCAAGAATCGACGTACACTGAAACGGTCCTCATCTCGATGATGATGGCGGCGTTCCCGACGAGGCTCCCGGTCGGCATCACCCCAACGCCCACCAATACTGCCATGAGAACTCTGGTCGTCATGATTTGTCATCTACAAAATTAACCTAACGGTTATCTTTATGTAGAATCTAAATCCCAAGAATACTTTGCATGCTCTGATACCATTTGTAACGCCCCACTTTTCAAGACGGGTCTTTTCAGCGTGCTTATGTCCTCACTCACACGCACCCTGGAAAACTTTTCAGGGGGTCACCCATCCTATAATTGGCCCAATTCAATCACGCTTAACTTTGGAGTTCTTATGTGATGAGCTTCCGAAAAGAAGATGCACCTTCTTGATATGAATAGTACATATGAAATCTTTTAAGCCCTCCTCAACCATGCAGTCCCATACCTACATAGTCTTAGAATCCCTCTCATTTCGGCACGGGATCGGTTCATTCATGTCTTCCTCCACCTAGAAGCCTACCAGGAGCCGCTCATTGTCAGTGCAACCTCTTGGCACCGGCGATCACTCCCTGCCTCTTCAGCCCCAGGCGTCACATGCCCACCAGCTTTCGCTTGGTTCGTCCCCGAACCATATCGTACTAAGAGAGGTCAGCTCTGATACCATAAATGTAGTGACCCTTACCTAGATCACATACTAAACAGAACTTAGGCATGCAATTAACTTAATTAAATGGATATCAGAATAAAACTGCGGAAACCAAAAATAATATACAATCCCAAGGAAAGGAATCTGTAAATACCCAAATATTATACAACCAGATCGAACAGCAGAATCAATCTAATAACAACAGAATAAAATCTAGGCGAAGCTCCAGCTGGCCAACAACTCCTAGCCCCTCTTGGATCCACCCGCCTCATCCAATCGCAAACCTGCCCCATGGAATAGGGTGTCCAGAAACACAGAGTACGAGACGTGAGCATAAAATGCTCAGTACGAGAGTATGAGTATACATGCATGCAAAGTGAACTCCCTATAAACTCGAGGTCAAGGATCAGATAACAGAGACAGACCGGGCCCTGGTATGTAGCACGTTGTGCCGTCGCTTCAGGAGGTGGCTCCCATACCATAATACCAGTGGATATGCCGGACCCAAATCGATGGAAGTCCAACCACTAACAGGATAGGGAAAAACCCTACTAACAGACATCTCGAAGGAGATAGCTCAGTATGCAAATGAATGCAGCATAAATCAATGACATATAAACCATGCAGTCACATAATACATGCATACTCAGTCAGGATATCTCGAACAGTACTTTTGTACCTCAAATCAGTGCAAGCTCTACCAACTCTAGGTCCACGCCTATAGTCTGCTCTACACTGCCAAATGATACTACTATCATTATAGTGC
Source organism: Henckelia pumila (assembly GCF_033568475.1). NCBI lineage: Eukaryota > Viridiplantae > Streptophyta > Magnoliopsida > Lamiales > Gesneriaceae > Henckelia > Henckelia pumila. The sequence goes on from NC_133120.1 coordinate 42,608,390, forward strand.
TCTAAAAGCCTTAACTAAGCTATTGCATACTCCTAAATATTTATAGGAAGCAAAAGCTATACCTTCGTCCGTCGTTAGCCCTTTGATGTCGATGCCACCAGAACTTGGGCACAACTCTGCTACGACTATCGAACGCCTCGACGGCTCCCGGGTCAAACCTAGGAAGGCTAGAACAACTCGAATACGACTAGAGTAGAGAGGAAATCCGGAATTGGCAATTGAAAGTGAATTCTCGGCCTTCTATTTATAGACAACGATCGGAGCCTCCGATCCTCGATCGAAACGTCCGAACATCGATCGGAACGTCCGATCCTACCATCGGAGCTTCCGAAGATCCTGATCTGCCATGTGTCAAAATATCACTTGTTGACTTCGGATAGGGGTGATCGGAACTTTCGATCCTGATCAGAGCTTCCGATCCTGCCACACGTCATGCCTGACGTAATACCATCGGAGCTTCCGATCCTGCATCGGAGCTTCCGATCCTGTTCGGAGCTTCCGAACTCACCTTCGGAGCTTCCGAACTCTTCTCGAGTAATAATGATTAATTCCTTAATTACTGGTTTTGGTTACGGGCTACTACATAACGTATCGAAAAGAGAATTAGTTCTAGAACAAGTCAATTCTAGTTGTTTCAGTATGGTGACTTAAATAAGAATCGAATAAGTCATTTGGAAGATAGAACAAGATATGAGTTAGAGATATCCGAATCTCTTTCTTGCAATGAGATTGAGTACAGATTCTTTCAGATCTTTATCTGATGTGCTCAGATTATATGCAATTTCGAGGACGAAATGAATTCTTAAAGGGGGAGAATTGTAATGCCCCGAAAAAAATAAATACCGAATTAATTAGCGATTGAAATAATTATTGAGTTGACGAAATTATTATTATTGCTAATGAGATTATAGAGTGTATTTACAAAATACACGTGTCAATTAATCAATGATATTGATTATTTTTAGAGATCTCGAATATTTGGCATTTTGGATTAATTATTGAGATATTGAAATAAAAATAATTATTTATGCCAGATAACTTAATTTGGAAGAATATTTGACCGATTGGACTGGTCAGATTCTAAATTGGATATAGTATTTAATTTGGAAAATTTTGAGTCCAATTGACTGGTCAAAGTCAATAATTTCAGAAATGGTATTAATTGATGTTGGATGTGTGTATCAGAAAAATATCATATTGGAGATTAATTTTTACCATTTGAGTTTCTAATAAATTGGTCCGGATCAGGAAATTATCGGGTTACTATAAACAGAAAACAACGCGCAATGGGCATCGTAAAAGCAATCACAGAGTTTTGAATTTTTCCTCAATTTTTGTATTCACTGTAGCAGTCCCACGTTTGCCATCGCCGACCGTTCACCGAAGCCCCGATCGAAGACCCGATCGGTCACTTTGTAGACAACATCAATACAAAGCTATTGGTGTAAAGAAATCGATGATCCGACGGTTGGAACGTCGGGAAATCGAGTTAGAACAGATGGGTTCTGCACAGAATTCTGTTTTGCTGTAGCAGTCCACGTTTTTTATTTTTCCGGCCAATCACCGGAAATTTGATCAAAGATCCGAATGGTGAAGTTGTAGCTAAGATCAAGAAAAATCTATTGGTATAAAAAATTGACGATCTGACGGTTGGATTGCCGGGAAATCGATGAAGAACATACGGGATCTGCGCGAGTACTTTTCATCGTCTTCCTCGGTATGATTTTTGCGATTCGAGCTCGTTTTTGTTGGTTAAAGGTAGTAATCTATTCTTTGAGTTGTGAAGAACATTTCACAAGCTTATTGTAGCATTTTTGGTAAAAGAATCGAGCAAATCAAAGCTTTTAAACTTTGCCGGAGTCGGCTCATTTTTCTCCGATCCCGGCCGCATCGAAGCTCCGTTCCGGTCGTGGCTTATATGGTTGGAATCGTCTCGTAGAGCTCGACAAGCCTGCCAAATTTCATAATTTTTGGAGCACGTTTGAATCGCCGCCGCCGGACCGCCGCGTCGCCGCCGCCTCCTTCGATTTTCCGGCGACCTCCGACAAGTTAACCATTTTTTATCGTCCCGACGTGATAGATCCAAATATCCAAGTTTCGAGTCGAGATTCCAAACAGTGAAGCGGTGAGAACGCGATAAAGTTTGCAAATGTATCGGTCAAAGTTTGACCAGAGTTGACCGATGTTGACTTTTGTATATTTTGTGATTTTTCGCAGATTCGAAGCCTGTCGAGGATATTTAAAGGTAGATATCAACAGTCTAGGGGTTTGAACTTTTCCAGACTTGGAAAACTGAGGTATGAGTTGATGTTGATTTCGAAGGGAATGAATACTCGATCGAGTTTGAAATTCTCGAGTTCCCGATTAAAATCACATACTTGCATGTTTATTTGATTATTTAATATTGAATGATAATTTTGATGATTATTTGATTTAAGATATTATTTAGAAGACATGAGTTTGTCTATATGAAATTGTTTGAAGTATTGATACATATATTTGATTAAAAGCATGAGTTTGTTTATTTAAAAAATACTTCGATGGTTATCGAATATATTCATGATTTTGAATATATGAACGGAATATGATGACAGTTACGATATTTTACTGTTTGATTAATAGATTTATTATGTTGATCTGGATTTAATTGCGTCCAAATCATGTGCATTCATCTTGAGCCTAAATCCTTGATTTTGAAATGGGCTTATTTTCCCGATGCGAATTAGACGATTTGGGAGCTATATTTGAGTGGCCTAGGTTGTTGAGTTACGCCTAGCGACCCGAATACTCATTATAGTTGCACCAAAGTCTAGATGATTGAGACACGTGATACCACCTCGAGCGGGAGCGTCGGTGAGTTTGTTGCGTGATCTCGACCTCGAGATCCCAACCGATTGTCCGAGATTCCTTTGATTATCAGATTTGATAATCCCGATTTTTTTTAACTCATGCATTTCATTTGCATTTTCATTGAATAATATGAATGTATATTATGATTTTAATATGCTTACTTGATATTACATGTTACGTCGCTTTTACTGGGATTTTATTTTCATCGGAGTTATCCGGCTATTGTCTTGTTTTGTATGTGTACTTAACAACAGGTGGGGCAGGAGCTTGACAGAGTCGGCATGGTTTGCTTGGTATCGAACGATAGACGTGAGGCGTCGGTTTAGAAGTTGAATAACTTTTAGAACTTGTTGTATATTTATAAAAAAAAAAAATTTCTTGTTTTATTGTTGTTTATTGTATGATTTATATTTGATTAGATGATTATAACCGAGGTCCTCACAGTAAATGCCAATATAAAAGTGTAAATTATATTAAACAAAGATTGTTTACACATAGAGTCACAAAAGCCCTTAGCCACAAGTTGGCTAATCGGGCACCCATTCTTTCAATCTCCCACTTGCCCTAAAGCCAACTAGTCATACTACGTAGTCCCATTGCTTCGCGATGTTTGTCAAATAATGGTCCTGGCAAGGGCTTAGTAAGTGGATCAGCGATATTGTCTGCAGAGTCCACTCTCTCGACAGTGATGTCTTCTCTTTCCACGATCTCCCGGATGATGTGGTATTTCCTCAGTATGTGTTTGGATCTTTGATGAGACCTTGGTTCCTTTGCCTAAGCAACGGCACCAGTGTTGTCACAGTACACCGGGACTGGACCAAAAGCTTCAGGAATGACCCCCAACTCTTGGACGAAATTCCTCATCCAAACGGCCTCTTTAGCAGCAGCTGATGCTGCAATGTATTCTGCCTCAGTGGTGGAATCCGCTGTGGCGTCCTTCTTGGAAATTTTCCAAGAGACACCACCGCCATTGAGCATGAATACAAATCCAGAGGTTGATTTCGAGTCATCCACATCGCTTTGGAAGCTAGAGTCCGTATAGCCTTCCAATTTCAATTCTCTTCCCCCATAAACCATGAATACATTCTTAGTCCTTCTTAAGTACTTAAGAATATCCTTCACAGCTTTCCAATGCATTTGACCGGGATTGGCTTGATATCTGCTCGTGACACTCAGAGCATAGGCCACATCCGGTCTGGTATATATCATCCCATACATAATACTCCCTATGGCTGACACATATGGTATGTGTGTCATTTTCTCTATCTCTTCGTCAGTCTTGGGAGACATAGACTTGGATAGAGAAACTCCATGGCACATAGGTAGATGTCCTCTCTTGGACTCATCCATAGAAAACCTTTTCAATATGGTGTCGATGTAGGTTGCTTGAGTGAGTCCTATCATTCTCTTAGATCTATCTCTATAGATTTGTATTCCTAGAATATAGGATGCCTCACCCAAGTCCTTCATCGAGAATCTACCTGATAACCATATCTTTGTTGACTGCAACATCCCTACATCATTCCCAATGAGTAGGATGTCATCAACGTAAAGTACTAAGAATGTCACAGCATCCTTAACCACTTTCTTGTATACGCACGGTTCCTCCGGGTTCTTGATGAAACCAAAGTCCTTTATTGTTTCATCAAATTTTTGGTTCCAACTTCTTGATGCCTGTTTTGAGACCATAAATTGATCTCTGAAGCTTGCATACCTTATGCTCGCTTCCCATGGATGTGAATCCCTCGGGCTGCATCATATAGATCTCTTTCTTAATGTTTCCATTAAGAAATGCAGTCTTCACATCCATTTGTCATATCTCATAGTCATACCAAGCTGCTATGGCAATAAGGATTCTTATGGACTTGAACATTGCGACTGGTGAAAAAGTTTCATCATAGTCAATACCTTGTCTTTGAGTATAACCTTTTGCTACCAATCGTGCCTTGTAGGTCAGTACCTTACCATCAGGCCCAAGTTTTCTTTTGTAGATCCATTTACACCCTATAGGAACAATTTCATCGGAAAGATCTACTAAAGACCAAACTTCATTTGCATGCATGGAGTCTATTTCAGACTGCATAGCTTCAAGCCATAAGTTCGAATCAGCATCAGAAATTGCTTCCTTGAAGTTTCTTAGATCATATCCAATGTCGGTTCACTTTGATCCCCTTCAAGAAGAAGACCATATCGAATATGAGGTCTAGAAGTCCTTTCGGATCTTCTAAGAGGTGTCGTGTCATTTATTGGTTCCAGAGGTGCGGGTTCGTTATTTTGTATCTCGGGTTCTTCTCATATTTCTTCAAGTTCCATCATCTTGCCTTTCTTTTCAAGTAAGAACTCCTTCTCCATGAAGGTGGCATTCCTCGAAACAAACACTTTTGTTTCAGTAGGATGATAGAAATAATATCCGATTGAATTCTTCGGATACCCTACAAAATAACATAAGGTGGATCGACTATCCAACTTATCTCGCACTGTCTGCTTCGCGTAAGCAGGACATCCCCAAATTATTAAGTATGAATACTTAGGAGCTTTGCCATTCCTTAATTCATATGGAGTTTTGTTCACTGCTTTAGTGTGGACATTGTTTAACAACAATACCGACGTTTCAAGTGCATAGCCCCAAAACGAAGGTGGGAGCTCAGTGAAGCTCATCATAGATCGAACCATGTCCAACAAAGTTCGATTGCGACGCTCCGAAACGCCATTTAGCTGAGGTGTCATAGGAGGAGTCCACTAAGAGAGAATCCCATTCTCTTTTAGATAGCCCAAAAACTCGGTACTTCAGTATTCTCCACCTCGATCTGATCGAAGTGCTTTAATACTCCTACCTAGTTTGTTTTCTACTTCAGCCTTGAATTCCTTGAACTTTTCAAATGATTCAGACTTATATTTCATCAAATATAAATACCCGTACCTAGAATAATCATCAGTAAAGGTAATGAAGTAGGTGTGACCATATTTAGTACCAATACTAAATGGGCCGCAAACATCTGTATGGATCAAATCCATCAGATTTTGACTACGCTCAGGTTTTATTTTGAAAGGAGTTTTAGTCATTTTTCCTTTTAGGCAGGACTCACAAGTTGGTAGAGAGTTAATATCAGACATATCAAACATGCCCTCTCCCACTAGCTTATTCATCCTCCTTAAGGAAATATGACCTAACCTAGCGTGCCAAAGGTTTGCAGGGTTATCACTATCGTTTCTCCTTTTATTGTTGTTGCCGGTTTATCAACATAATTAACTGGAACGTCTTTTAATTTTAAGTTATATAGATCTTTTCAAGTTGTCCATTTCCAATCAAACATTCATTCTTGTACATATTTCAAATCTCATTCGCAAAATTTCAAGAAAAACCATCTCTATCAAGCATAGAAATAGAAATAATGTTTTAATGAAATCTGGCACAAATGAAACATCTCTCAAAAATAGATTAAAATTGTTTTAAAAAATTTTAAACAAATGTCTCCCACAGCTTTGGCTTCAACTCTGGAACCATTCCCGAGCCTTAACTGGGTCTTACCCATCCTTAGCCTACGAATTCTTGTCATCATCTGCAACTCTTTGAAAATGTGAGATCCACATCTGATATCATATACCCAAAAAGTAGTATTAAGTGATACATTTATTTCAATATAAAATATATCATTTGCAGTTCGTAACTGCTCGATATATTCTTTGTTGTTGCGCTTCCAGTAACCGGGTTTTTTGCAGTGATGTCAAACTTCTTTAGACTTGTCCAGCTTTGCATGTAACATTTGGCCTTGAGATCATGGTCCCACCATTTCTCTAGTTCGGCCAACCTTTCCGAAGTTACATCAGACGGGGCTGTTTTCGGAGGAGCCTTTTCTAGCACGTAGAAAATCTTCTCCGAACTCAGGACAATCTTAACTTACGGAACCAATCCGTATAGTTTGCGCCAGTCATTTTATTTTGTTTGAGAATAGAAACATGTGGATTACTCGAATTCATCATGATGAAATACTGAGATGAAAGAAGATAATTATCAGTGATTGCTTAATTAATTTACTAAGACATAAAATAAGGCGAGATTAATTTTATGAATTATACTCTCACTATTTTAACGAGTTCACCACCCTCTAGTGAAAACGAGAAACTTGTTTCCTTAGTGGGATCATGGAGTCCAATTGACAAATCATAGTCCCGAATAATATCAGTCAACCATAATTTTCAAAAGGTAGAGCCCAATTGCTTCCAAAGCAACCCCATGTTTTTTACCTCATGTCCAATAAGGGCCCAATAATATGACGATGTTTATTGTGACATGTCAAGATGACCCATCAATATTAAGTTGTGATGGACGGTCGCCATGTGGATCCCCAATAATATGAGCCAATCCCATGGGAGTTCCACCCAACTTACAACGTGTGTCGATCCAATGTACAGCTTTTCGACGAACGGGCCCCCCCAATAATATGAACCAGACCATGCCCGCGGGTAGCATCTCATACATTGATCGTTGATGGAAGGTAGGAGCATTTAAACAATATTTAAATTTCATTTTGTTAATCTTGATATCAATTTTAAATCATATTTAAAATGAGGGATTTTAATTTTGAAAATTGTCTCATCATTTAAAAATTTGTATGCTTGCGGGATTCATGCAATTTAGTCTAAACATGCATACAACAATAATATCAAATATTATATAAAGGATGATCGATGCCTAGATCTTATCGACCCGTGGTTGCCAATCACGAGTCTAAGTCCAATCCTAGATGATATGCAAGTATGCAATGCAATCCTATTACATTGAGCTTCCAATTTATATTTTTTCGGTCTTTATTGTCTGCTGGGCCCACCATTATCTTCAAATCTTTATCTCCCACTAAGTCAAATAAATTTACAATAAATTTCAATGACAAGTAGGGGATACATATTTAAGGGTGGGAACGGGCCATAAACCAGGCCCACTTTTATTACAAATGACAAATCAAATTTGGGCCATAAACCAAGCCCATTAATAAAACCTAACAACAATAATAAAGACCAAATGCAAACAACCTAACATACACCTACAAAATTGGTCATGGCAATCGATCATCCTTTCATCCAAAATTTATTCAATAATTAAACCATTGGATAACATGCAATGACAACATAATTAAAAAGATAAAATCAAATTTTATCTTATATCTCCATAAGATCATATCTTATTTTAAATTTTACCAAAATAATTAATTTTATAAAATCTAATTTAAAGGATAAAACTTATAAATTTTCCAAAAATTCAAATTTATCCAAAAATCAATTTTAAAAATTTCGGACTCATACAATTTGACCAGATGCCTCGTGGTCTAATCAAAACAATTTTTGATCGGACCAAAAACTAAAATTTTAAAATTTTAAAATTCTAAAAAAAAATCAATTTTTAATTTTTCGGGCTGCCCGGGACGTTCCCGGGCAGCCCCGCCCACACGTGGGGTAGGGCAGCCCCACGTGGGGCCTGGGCAGCCCGTCGTTGCCCTTGGGCAACGACGATCGCTGCTCTTGGGCAGCGCCCAGCGCTGCCGTGGGCAGTGATTTGGCAGCGATCATCGCTGCCCGTGTTGCCCATAAAATATAATTTTAAAAATTTTGTTTTGTTTTCAAAAAACTGATGCCAAAATTTTGTACAATCGATAAATTTTAATCGTTTGATCTGAGAACAACCTGTCTCTGATACCACTGTTGAAACACGTTTTCAGATCAGTCAGATCTGATACCTGGAGCAGCGGAAGTTTAAAAATTTTTCTTTTCTGATATGGAACGATTCCATATCATGGGTATCAAATCCTTACGATTAAAATAAACAAGTAAAATAATAATAACAATTATAAATTTTACCTCTTCAAGCTATGGCTTGAACTATGGACTCCAACAGATTAAATCTGCTCTTGTTGTAAATCCCAGGAACCGATGACTCGCTCGATCAACTCCTGAATTAGGTCCACGAATAGAAAACTGAAACCCTTTGATTGATTGCACTAGAAATCAATCAGATTTTTATCGAAGATATTTACAGATTTGATCTGTCAATTCAGAACGTAATTTTTCAAAAAATCACAGACTGAATTCTATCACAAAAAGGAGACAGGATTTTCAAAAAATCCTCTTGAGACCCTCTCAATATTTTTGAAAATTCCTTTTCAATTATGAGGTTGTGTGTTTAATTTCTGTACTGCAATAACTTATTTATAATGTGGGCTGCTAACAGCTTAGGGCCCATTAGTCATAAGTTCAAGCCTGACAAGCAAAGTCCGCATGTTCAGAAATTAATATAAAATTCATCGTGACTCAAAATGATAAACCAATTTCATCATTGTGCATAGAAACCTTTTCTGCATATTTTAAAGTCAAGATAAATTTTCTGAATCCGAATTCAGTGATTTCCAAAAATGCCCATCCCTATGTCATTTTAGGAAATTTCACTCCCTTTAGTTAAAAAGTCCAACTTCTCTTTCGCCAAATTTAACTCTTTAAATTCAACTATCTCAACGGGGATTAGAAATCCATTACTTGTGTAACCCTCAATGGTTCAGGGATATAGCTAGCCGTGGGCTCACAACTCCTTGTGACTTGGAATAACAATTTCCGACTTACCCATTGAATCATGGTATGAGCGCCTAGCAACATCGCACCATGATTCTCTAGGTATCACTGATAGTGCCTGCAAGAACCAATAGGTTTTGGTTAGCATACAGTACAGTCCCTTCATCCATATATCCCGATCGAATCAACAACCATTGGTACATCGAGAGTCGTTCGAGATTCGATAACTATGCAATACATCTTGAAGATCAAATAATGACATCGCATGTGCTACTAGGAAACCAAGTAACCTAAAGCACATCATGTACTCTGGCCAGAGATTTGTCACACTAATATCTCCTCAGATCGCATAGGACATCCACACTCGCAAGCGTGTGGTGAATCCTTGACAACAAAGCATTGACTCCTATATGTGTCGTAACTGTACCCAATCTCGACACCTAATGACCCTCATAGAGTCGGTAAATGAGTCAAAGTATAGTACTAACATATAGAGTCTCCATGATGTTTTAAGTAGTAAGGACTAATGGTGTACAACCAAAACCGCGTACTTATCCACTCAATTAATGATAACCACTTGGAAAGTCCGAATAGGGTAGTTCGATCATCCATCATATGAATATCCATTTGCATGCTTCGAACATCTCTATGTTCTATATCAATGAAACGTGGTACTAGGCATCACAAATGCTAGTCTCAATCTCGAGCGATCCTTATCCTTATTTGCGGACGGCTCAATTGACTAGGAACTGTTTAGAATATACAGTGATTATAAGATGTGTTTCATGATAGTCATTCAATTCTACTATCACATCTTACATGCACTCTAATATATTCAAGGTCTTTATCTAAACATCGTATAGTACGTCACAACATAATAATATGATAAAAGATAAAGTAAATGTCAATATAAAAGTGTAAATTATATTAAACAAAGATTGTTTACACATAGAGTCACAAAAGCCCTTAGCCACAAGTTGGCTAACCGGGCACCCACTCTTTCACTACTGGCCAGTCATGTTGGCCACCTATAATCTGCCTCCAAACATGTGCATGAAGAGGAAATTCATCATGCTAACTATGCTCATTTCTGGACCTAAACAGCCAGGAAACGATATAGATGTCTACCTTGATGTGCTAGTTGAAGATTTGCAACGATTGTGGGAAGGAGTTGATGGTGTCTATGATGCTAATCGAAAACAGTTTTTCACTCTTAAACCAGTCTTATTATGGACCATCAATGACTTTCCTGCCTATGGTAACCTTAGTGGATGTACTACACATGGTTATTTTGCATGTCCAGTATGTGGAGAAAATACTTATGCAAAGCATTTGGAAATGGGAGGAAAATGTCATTTTTTGGTCATATACGATTCTTACCACGTTTTCATCCCTATCGGAGGCAAACTAAGGAGTTCAATGGCATGGAAGAACATGGAGAAACACCTACACCATTATCTTATGCAGTGGACAGCACATATAATGAGTAAGAGAAGACAGAAAAAGAAAGCCGCGATTGAGGAGCTGCACGGATTAAGTGTCGATAAGACTCATGGAGATGCAGATCTACATGTACGTACTAATGGAGAAGAACATGTAGATGTGCAAAAGAACAAGCGAGGTCGGACATTGATGGCTAAGCAAACTGCAGCTGCAAGATGGGGAAAAAAAGCAAAGATTGACTATGATGACTTGGGGCGGCCAACATACAATGCAAATGGGAGGGCACTTCAATCATATATTGGCTCCATTTCTAGATCCATGGTGCCAATCAATATAAAGTTGTGGCCTAATGTTCCAGAAAACATAAAACAGAAGGTTTGGGAAGATATATCGGTAAGTTTATCTTCTAAACATAATAAATATGAACATTAATTGGTTCATTGTTGTATTACTCTCTAGGTTGGCTGCTTTCTTGTCTATACACATTCATTTTCCTTCTAGGAATCCATTCGATTCAGTCACTTAACTAACATATTTTTGTTTCAGAATACCTTTGAAGTAGCGCCACAAAGTCAGTCAGTTGTGATAAGTTCAGCAGCTCAAAAATGGCGAGATTTCAAAAACAAATTGACTAGTAGATATGTCTGGCCCAACAGAGATAATCCACAAACGTTGATTTTTCCACCAAGTCAATATCAGATCACAGTAGCAGAATGGAAGGCATTTGTGGATGCAAGACTAGATCCATCATGGGAGGTACTTTAAGAATTTTCATGTTTATTTTAAGAATTAGTAATTTCCATACTTAACTGAAGAACATAATGACGTATATTTCTCACGAAAAGCAAAAGGACCGGACCAAGCATTGTAAATATCACCATAGACTATCTCGAAATGGTTACATTGGCTTGGAGGCTGAACTGGTAAGCTTTGGATCATTCGATTTGTCGTTTTCACGTAATTTATTTTGATTTCCAAATACATCAAAATTGCGAAGGAAAATTCATAGTGAAAATATCTTTGGTGTGCATATTTTTATTACTTTTCATTTTTAGGTTGTGTTTGATAGCCTTGATTAAATTAGGAAAATTCACAACAATGTTTGATCATTGTTTTGGACTGCTCATAGTTGTCACAACTTGGAATCTTGCATTGTTGTGGAATAGGAGTATTTCACCCAAAAAAAATTTATTCTTTTGTTGCTTACTAATTATTTTTGTTAGTCATCTCAATTATTCTTACTGCGGCATTTGTTAGGTCTCGATAAGAAATTATTGTGTGTGTGCTCTTCTCTCCTGCATTTTTTGATTTTTCAGCACCTAATTCTTCATTGCTTAATATTTCGGTTTGTTATTCTACGTGATATTTACTTTGTGCTCCTTCTGTTTTTATTGCTACATACTCCAATAGATTTCTCATTTCAGTCACATGCATCATGCATGAAAGTATTAGCACTGAACATTATTAATTGAATACAATCAATGTGTGATAATTATAATCCATTCTTTAAATATATATATATGAAATAGTTAAATATTCATTTCACCTTATTTTGCAGCAAATGAAATTAATATTTAAGGGGAAATGAAACTTATATGACCTTTTAAACTACTTCAATTAATTATTTAATACATACATAAAAAAGTTGAGTCGAGCGATTTGGGGCCCGGTGGATGGCCTAGAAAACGCTGAATTGACTACTGTTTTTTAAATAAAAATTTAAATTTGTATGTATAATTTTTGTTCTGTTTAAAATATAAATTTTAAGTAATAATACATATATATATATATACTGCCTTAAATGTACACGCCTAAACTTATATATTAATCTCATCTACAAGTAAATAAATTTATATGAGAGATTATTCAGAGAGGCTGGATGCAGTAGCTCTATTTATAGTATTGTTTGGGTAGATTTGTTCATAATTAAAGTCCTTGTATATTAAATCCCTCTATGTTATTAATGAATAATAACATAATTTTTTCCCTCAATTATCCCATCACACACCTACTAAACGCAGCCTTATTGTATAATATATTGTTTTAATTTTTTGAATTTACACACTTGTATATATTTTTCTGTTAATCACATTTGGTGTCCATAATTCTCCTCTATGTTGTTCTTGAATATATTTTGATAGCCCTTCTCTGGTTAAATTCTATGTTTTCTTAGCTGATCATCAAATTTGGTGTGTATTTTGGCCTATTTTTAAGATACTGAATTTTTGGATTGCAGAGGGAGAAAAATATAATTTCCAAAGATGAAGAAGTTGACAGATCAGTGCTTTGGCTCAAAGCTCGGGAAGACAAAGCTGGAAAAATTACAAGTACGGAGACATCAGAAATCGCTGCAAAAATTGTAAATGTTTAACTTCATCGATTTCCATAATGCCTTGATATATATATTTCTTGGATTGATTTGTTATGCTTCTAAATGTAGGATGACTTGCTGGAAAAGAAGGGGACAGGAGAGTTCAAAGTTTCAGGAATGAATGATGTGTTAACCATTACATTAGGCATCCAGGAACATTATGGGAGAGTTCGAGGTGTCAGAGGATTTGTGAAACCTCATGTTTTCTTTAAAACTCCTAGAAAACAAAGGGAATCAGTCCCAACAACAACGATGGAAGCCTTCCAAAAACAGTTGGACGAGACTAAACTTTTGAAGGAGGAGTTGGAGAAATTGAAGGCGCAGCTTGCTACTATTATGCCAATCATCAATGATCGACCTTCTGAGACGGTAGCATCAAACAAGTCATCCGAAATTCAGGGCCCAAATGCATCCAAAAATCTGAACCCAAAGCTTTATGAGGATTTATATATGTATATATAATAATTTATTGTTCTTGTAGGGGAAAAAATGCCACCTTGTCGTGAAAACACTTGGAAATGTGGTGGCATATGGCACAATAGTATGAAGTGTAGGTCCAAATGTCACGATTCAAGATCTTCCACTTGGAGAAGAGAAGTTCAAGGTGCTTGTTGACGTTGTTCTAGATGAAGCAGCAGAGCTTCCAATCCCAATGAATTCTGGATCAGCAGTCATGAAGGATACACTTGGAGCCGTTGTTGATTGGCCAAAAGTGTTGGTAATTTTTCCAAGAACCAAGGTATTTTAAAAGCTTTACTTTATTATTTGTTTGCAATTGTCAAATATGCTTCTTGGATAATAGTTTTCTTTATTCTAAATTGAATGAGTATTCTGAATTGTAGAAAGAGAAACCACCTCAACCCTTTGCACTTATGGATGTTGCTGGACAGCGAGAAAAGTTCAAGGAAATTGAAAAAACGTTATCCATGACATGCAAGTATATCTACTCGTATGTTGTGAGGTTGATGGACGAAATGGACATCATTCAAATAGAGTTTGAGGATGCTATGTTTGGATATCATCAAATCATACGGTTGATTAGTGAAGATATCATTCCATTTATGGAGATGAGAGAGATAGAAGCGAGATAGATTTTGGTATACATGGGGTGTTGAACTTAATTTTTTGTTTGCATATTTAATATTTTATTTGGTTTGTGTCCATTCTATGATAGAATTTCACACATGTATGTAATGTTGAGTGCAGTCACCTCTACGCATATTTGAAGAAAGAAGACCGAGCTGATTGCATTTCATTTGTGGATCCTGGCCACTTACCTACATGCTCACTTGACAGCGATGGCAATCACTTGTCACAACATATCACTGATCAGTTGCAAGCAGTGTGTACAGACAGTGTATGCCTCATCCCATACAACACTGGGTATGATTTTAGTTCTTTATAAATATATAATGGATACTAGTGAATTATTTTATGTTGTTTCTGAGCTCGTAAGTTATTCTTTCAAAATCACATTTTTGCAGGTACCATTGGATCTTGACCATCGTCGATGAAGCTGAAAATATGATATATTTTTTGGACTCTACTACCAACCGATGCCAAGACGATGCATGGAAAAAGATAGTGATGAAGTAGTTAGTATATTATGTATGCAGTCACTTATACATATGCAAAAAATAACTTGTTACTTTTTAAATGTAGTGGGGTCAAGATGTTCAATGCAACGAGGGGTATTCCAAAATGGCCAGGTTTTAAACAACTGACGGTATGCGTTGTGTTTGCGTATGAATGACATGAATTGATAGTTCATATTATTTGGATTGTGATTGTTGCAATTGAGTTTCAATTTCATTATAGGGAAATATGAAACAAAATGGTTCTGTTGAATGTTGATTTTATGTGATGAGATATATGAAAGAGATAGTTGAATGTGAAGATCTACAGTTGGAGATGATGGTGAGTTGCAAATTTTATTTTATGCTTCCTTTCAAAATTTGCTTGACAATTAAGCATAATGTTAGAAACTATAAGCTTTTTTGAAGATTTTTTGAGTCCTCTGTTTGAAATTCTGCCTTGTTTTTGTTTTTTTGTTTATTACAAGTGTAATGTTTCTCCTATTGCATGAGGATAAGCTTAAGGATTCGAACAATGCATTTAACTAATTATGTGGTTTTAGTTGTGTCCATGCATTCTACTTTTCCTTAAATTGCTCAACAACTTCTTCTTCTTCACTGTATTTTTTTCCTTCAAACATATATGTGATGTTTTGTCTCTTGTTGATGTTGGAAAAACTGGCGGTCAGATCAATCACGATTGATACCCGGTGCAGCGGAAGTTTAAAATTTTTATCATGGAACAATTCCATGGTGTGGGTATCAACCATTCAACGATTAAATTATTGTGTGTGTAAAATTCAAATAACAATTATTAAATTTTACCTTCAATCTCGCAACGAGATTACTGGACACCAACAGATTTTATCTGCTCTTGTTGTCTCTCCCTGGAACCGATGAACTCCTTCAATCAGGTCCACGAACAGAGGTTTAATCCCTCTGATAGATTGCACTAGAAAATCTATCAGAAGTTTTCTGCGAAGAGAATAAACGAATCTGATTCGTTATTCCTTACTGCGATTCAAAATCACAGACCGGAAAATCTCGGGCAGAGGACAGGGAGGGGACGGCCGAAACTTTTGAGAGGCTAGGGTTCGATTTTTGCTTCTCAAAAATTATGAGCTGTTGTGTGTAATTTCTGTACTGAAATAACTTATTTATAATGCAGGCCACTAACACCTTAGGGCCATTAGTCATAAGCTGGGGCCCGACAAGCAAAGCCCGCATGTTCAGAATTAATATAAAATTCATGTGACTCCGATTGATGAAACGATTTCACCAATGTGCACAAAAACCATTTCTGCACGTTTTTAAAGTCAAAATAAAATTTTCCTGAATCCGAATTCAGTGGTTTCCAAAAATGTCCATCCCTATGTCATTTTAGGAAACCCTACTCCCTTACTCTTATTTAAGAAGTCCAACTCTTTAGTTCATTAAATTTAACTCTTTAAATTTAACTATCTCAACGGGGATTAAAACTCCATTACACTGTGTGACCCTCAATGGTTCAGGGATACAGCTAGCCGTGGGCTCACAACTCCTTGTGACTCGGAACAACACTTTCCGACTTTGCCCAACGAATCATGGTAAAGCGCCTAGCAACATCGCCCCATGATTCCCTAGGTATCACTGATAGTGCCTACAAGAACCAGTAGATTTTGGTTAGCGTATAGTACGGTCCCTTCATCCATATATCCCGATCGAATCAACAACCATTGGTATATCGAGAGTCGCTCAAGATTCGATAACTATGCAATACATCTTGAAGATCAAATTAGTGACATCGCAGTGTCTACTAAGAAACCATTTCTTAAATCACATCAAGTACTCTGGCCAGAGATTCGTCACACTAATATCTCCTCAGATCGCATAGGATATCCACACTCGCAAGTATGTGGTGAATCCTTGACAACAATGCATCGATCCTATATGTGTCGTAACTGTACCCAATCTCGACACCTGATGACCCCCATAGAGTCGGTAAACGAGTCAAAGCACAGCACTAGCATATAGAGTCTCCATGATGTTTCAAGTCGTAAGGACTAATGGTGTACAACCAAAACCGCGGACTTTATCCACTCGATAAGTGATAACCACTTGGAAAGTCCGGATAGGGTAGTTCGATTATTCATCCTATGAATATCCATTTGCATGCTTCGAACATCTCCATGTTCCCTACCAATGAAACGTGGTACTCCGCATCGCAAATGCTAGTCTCAAACTCGAGCGATGTCCTTATCCTTATTTATCGGACGCTCAATCGACTAGGAACGGTTTTTAGAATATACAGTGACTATAAGATGTATTTCATGATAGACATCTCCATGTTCTACCACATCTTACATTACACTATAGTATATTCAAGGTCTTTATCAAACAACAATAGTATATCACAATATAACAATTATGAAGTAATATAAAGTCATTGCCATAAAAGTGTAAAATAATGTTAAACAAAAAGATTGTTTATACAAAGAGTCATCAAAGCCCATAGCCACACAGTGGCTCACTGGGCACCCACTCTTACAATCTCCCACTTGCCCTATAGCCAACTAGTCATACTACGTAGACCCATTGCTTCGCGATGTTTGTCCAAACAATGGTCTGGCAAAGGCTTAGTAAGCGGATCAGCGATATTGTCTGCAGAGGCCACTCGTTCGACAATGATGTCTCCTCTTTCCACAATCTCCCGGATTATGTGGTATTTCCTCAGTACGTGTTTGGATCTTTGATGAGACCTTGGTTCCTTTGCTTGAGCAACGGCACCCGTGTTGTCGCAGTACACCGGGACTGGACCAAACAAATTCAGGAATGACGCCCAACTCTTGGACGAAATTCCTCATCCAAACGGCCTCTTTAGCAGTAGCTGATGCAGCAATGTATTCAGCCTCAGTGGTGGAATCCGCTGTGGTGTCCTGCTTGGAACTCTTCCAAGAGACAGCACCGCCATTGAGCATGAACACAAATCCAGAGGTAGACTTCGAGTCATCCACATCACTTTGGAAGCTAGAGTCGGTATAGCCTTCCAGTTTGAGTTCTCGTCCTCCATAAACCATGAACATATTCTTAGTCCTTCGCAAGTACTTAAGAATGTCCTTCACGGCTTTCCAATGCATTTGACCAGGATTAGACTGATATCTGCTCGTGACATCAGAGCAAATGCTACATCGGTCTGGTAGATATCATCCCATACATGATACTACCTATAGCTGACGCATATGGTACATGTGTCATATTTCTCTATCTCTGCATCAGTCTTGGGACACATAGACTTGGATAGAGAAACTCCATGACACATGGGTAGATGTCCTCTCTTGGACCCATCCATTGAAAACCGTTTCAATATGGTATCGATGTAGGTTGATTGAGTGAGTCCTATCATTCTCTTAGACCTATCTCTATAGATCTGTATCCCAAGAATGTAGGATGCCTCTCCCAAATCCTTCATCGAAAATCTACCTGATAACCATATCTTTGTTGACTGCAACATCCCTACATCATTCCCAATGAGTAGGATGTCATCAACATAAAGTACTAAGAATGTCACAGCATCCTTAACTACTTTCTTGTACACGCACGGTTCCTCCGGGTTCTTGATGAAACCAAAATCTTTTATTGTTTCATCAAATTTCTGGTTCCAACTTCTTGATGCTTGTTTTAGACCATAAATTGATCTCTGAAGCTTGCATACCTTATGCTCGCTTCCCATGGATGTGAACCCCTCTGGCTGCTTCATATAGATTTATTCCTTAATGTCTCCATTAAGAAAAGCAGTCTTCACATCCATTTGCCATATCTCATAGTCATACCATGCAGCTATGGCAATAAGGATTCTTATGGACTTGAACATAGCAACTGGTGAAAAGGTTTCATCATAGTCAACTCCTTGCCTTTGAGTATAACCTTTCGCCACCAATCGCGTCTTGTAGGTCAATACCTTACCATCAGGCCCAAGCTTTCTTTTGTAGATCCATTTACACCCTATTGGAACAATTCCATCGGGAGGATCTACCAAAGACCAAACTTGGTTTGTATGCATCGAATCCAATTCTGACTGCATAGCTTCAAGCCATAAAATTCGAATCCGCATCAGAAATTGCTTCCTTGAAGTTTTCTTGGATCACATCCAATGTCGGGTTCATCTTGATCCCCTTCAAGAAGAAGACCATATCGAACTGGAGGTCTAGAAGTCCTTTCGGATCTTCTAGGTGCAGGGTGTCCAGCAATGGTTCCTGAGGTGTAGGATCGTTATTTTGTATTTCGGGTTCTTCTCGAACTTCTTCGAGTTCCATCATCTCGCCTTTCTTATCCAATAAGAATTCCTTCTCCAAGAAGGTGGCATTTCCTAGAAACAAACACCTTTGTTTCAGCAGGATAATAGAAATAATATCCGATTGAATTCTTCGGATACCCTACAAAATAACATAAGCTGGATCGACTATCCAACTTATCTCCCACTGTCCGCTTCACGTAAGCAGGACATCCCCAAATCCTCAAGTACGAATACTTAGGAGCTTTGCCATTCCATAACTCGTATGGTGTTTTGTCCACTGCTTTAGTGTGGACGTTGTTCAACAACAATACCGCCGTTTCAAGCGCATAGCCCCCAAAACGAAGGTGGAAGCTCAGTGAAGCTCATCATAGATCGAACCATGTCCAACAAAGTTCGATTTACGACGCTCCGATACACCATTAAGCTGTGGTGTCATAGGAGGAAGTCCACTGAGAGAGAATCCCATTCTCTTTCAGATAGTGCAAAAATCGGTACTTAAGTATTCTCCACCTCGATCCGATCGAAGTGCTTTAATACTTTTACCTAGCTTGTTTTCTACTTCAGCTTGAATTCTTTGAACTTTTCAAATGCTTCAGACTTATATTTCATTAAATATAAATACCCATACCTTGAATAATCGTCAGTAAAGGTAATGAAGTAGGTGTGGCCATATTGAGTCCCAACTCTAAATGGTCCACAACATCTGTATGGATCAAATCCAACAGATTTTGACTACGCTCAGGTTTCCCTTAAAAGGAGATTTAGTCATTTTTTCTTTTAGGCAGGATTCACAAGTAGGTAGAGAGTTAATATCAGACATATCAAACATGCCCTCTCCCACTAGCTTGTTCATCCTCCTTGAGGAAATAAGACCTAGTCTAGCGTGCCAAAGGTTTGCCGGGTTTTGACTATCGATTTTCCTTTTGTTTGTTTGTCGCGGTTTGTCAATACAATTCACTGGAACGTCTTTTAGTTTTAAATTGTATAGATCGTTTTCAGTTGTCCATTTCCAATTAAACATTCATTCTTGTAAATATTGCAAATCCCATTCACAAAATTACAAGAATAACCATCTCTATCAAGCACAGAAATAGAAATAATGTTTTTAATTAAATCTGGCACAAATAAACATCTCTCAACAATAATTTAAAACCATTCTGCAAAATCAAACAAACATCTCCAATGGCCGTAGCTTCAACTCTGGAACCATTCCCATTCCCGAGCCTCTGCTGGGTCTCACCCATTCTAAGCCTGCGACTTCTTGTCATCACCTGCAAATCATTTGCAAATGTGAGATCCACATCCGGTATCCAATACCCAAGAAGTTGTATTAAGTGACATGTTTATTTCGATATAGAAAATACCCTTTGCAGTTCCCAACTGCTCAAGATACTCCTTGCAGTTGCGCTTCCAATGACCCGGCTTCTTGCAGTAATGGCAAACATCCTTGGATTTTCCATTGTTTGAAGCCTTTGTCTTTTGCTTCTTCTCGGGTTCCACTTCTATTGGGTGGGGCAGAACGTTTCTTGCCCTTCATACTTGGCCCCTTCTTACAGAAGATGAGGAGCCCACCAAGAAAGCTGGCTTATCCTTCTTAAGTGTGGATTCATATGTAACGAGCATATTGACCATCTCTTCAAGGGTGGGCCTCTATCTTGTTCATATTAAAATTTTATCACGAATCCATCAAATGAAGAAGGAAGAGATAGAAGCAGCAAGTCCACATTGAGTTCATGCTCCAACACCAAATCAAGGGTCGCTAACTTCTGTATGAGCCAAATCACTCGTACCCCATGATCACGGACCGAAGTCCCTTCACGCATGCGGCACGTCATCAACTCCTTAACAGTAGAGAACCTTTCAGCCCTCGACTGAGCCCCAAAAAGTTCCTTGAGTTGCGCGTGAATGTCAGCAGCATTCACCGTGTCCTCAAATCGCCTCTGGAGTTCATCAGACATCGAGGCTTGCATATAGCATTTGGTCTTGATGTCATGGTCACACCATGCATCAAGTTTGGCCAATTCCTCCGGACTTATGTCAGCTGGTGCTTCCTTCGGAGGTGCTTTCTCTAACACGTAGAGCATTTTCTCCGAAGTTAGAGCAATCTTCAACTTCCGGAACCATTCCGTATAGTTGGCGCCAGTCAGCTTGTTTTGTTCGAGGATCGAGAATAATGGATTTCGCGAATTCATTGTATGAATACTGAAAAGGAAAACAGACATATATCAATGATTGTTTAACAATTTACTAAGACATAAAATAGGCGAATTTAATTTTATGAATCTCACTCCACTATTTTAACGATTTCACCACCCTCTAGTGAAAACGGGAAACTTTTTCCTTAGTGAGAACATGGAGTCCAATTGACAAACTTATGGTCCCGAATATTATCAGCCAACCATAATTTCTCAAAAGGTAGAGCCCAATTGCTTCCAAAGCAACCCCCATGTGTTTTACCTCATGTCCAATAAGGGCCCAATAATATGACGCGTTTAAAGTGACATGTCAAGATGACCCATCAATATTAAGTTGTGATGGACGGTCGCCATGTGGATCCCCAATAATATGAGCGATCCATGGGAGTTCCACCCAACTTACAACATTTGTCGATCCAATGTACAGCTTTCCGACGGACGGGCCCCCCCAATAATATGAGCCGGACCGTATCGCGGGTAGCATCACATACATTGACCGTTGATGGAAGGTAGGAAACATTTAAAACAATATTTAAATTTCCTTTATTTATCTTGATATAAATTTTAAATCATATTTAAAATGAGGGATTTTATTTATAAAAATATTTGTCTCATCATATTTAATTTATTGCATGCATTGCCGGATTCACGCAATTTATGTCTAAAACATGCATACAATCATAATATCACATATTATATAGGATGATCGATTCCATTTCTAATTGACCCGTGGTTGCCAATCACGGGTCTTAGTCCAATCCTAGGTAATATGCAGTATGCAAATGCAATCCTATTACATATGCTTCCAATTTACATTTCTTCAGTCTTCATTGTCCGCTGGGCCCACCATCTTCAAATCTTGATCTCCCACTAAATCTAATGTATTTACAATAAATAACAATGACAAGTAGGGGATACATTTTTAGGGGTTGGGAACGGGCTATAAAACCAAGCCCACTTTTATTACATATGACATTCATATCGGGCCATAAACCAGGCCCATTAATAAAACCAACAATAATAAAGACAAAATGTAAATTCCTAACATACACCTACAAAATTGGTCATGGCAATCGATCATCCTTATCCAATAAACATTTAATTCAAAATTAATTTATTGGATAACATGCTGTGGCAATTCAAATTTTAAAACAAGATAAAATCAATCATATTTTATATATAAAATCTCATTTCACATAAAAAATCATATTTTATCTCTATATCAAATAAAATCATATTTTATCTATAAAATCCAATTTTACAAATAAAATCATATTTTTACTTAATATATCATAAGATCATATTTATCATCAATTGTACCAAAATAATTGATTTCAAAATTCAATTTACGGATAAAAATATTAAAATTTTCCAAAAATTCAAATTTATCCAAAATCAATTTTAAATTTACGGACTCGAACAATTCGATCGAAATCTCGTGAACCAATCAAAAACAATTTTTGACCGGACCAAAAATAAATTTTAAATATTAAAATTAATAAAAATATAATTTTTCCCGCGGCCGCCCGGGACACTCCCGGGCCGGCCCGCACCCCGGGGCGCGGGCCGGGGGCAGCCCGGCTGCCCCTTAGGGCAGCGCCTGGCGCCGCCCCTGGGCGGCGCCGTGCTCATGCCCTGGGCGGCGCCGAGCGCCGCCCCTGGGCAGCGCCGAGCGCATGCCCTGGGCGGCGACGGTCGCCGCCTTGGGCGGCGACGGTCGCCGCCTTGGGCGGCCGCGGTCGCCGCCTTGGGCGGCGCCGGCGCCGCCCGGGGGCAGCAACAATTGCTGCCCCACCGGGCAGCGATCCAATCGCTGCCCGGGTTTTGCCCCGAAAAAATTTTTTTTTTTTTTTTATTTAAAAATATTTATTTTGTTTCAAAAACCGAGACTCAAAAATTTTGTACAATTGATTAATTTAATCGTTTGATCTGAGCAACCTGGCTCTGATACCACTGTTGGAAAAACTGGCGGTCAGATCAATCACGATTGATACCCGGTGCAGCGGAAGTTTAAAATTTTTATCATGGAACAATTCCATGGTGTGGGTATCAACCATTCAACGATTAAATTATTGTGTGTGTAAAATTCAAATAACAATTATTAAATTTTACCTTCAATCTCGCAACGAGATTACTGGACACCAACAGATTTTATCTGCTCTTGTTGTCTCTCCCTGGAACCGATGAACTCCTTCAATCAGGTCCACGAACAGAGGTTTAATCCCTCTGATAGATTGCACTAGAAAATCTATCAGAAGTTTTCTGCGAAGAGAATAAACGAATCTGATTCGTTATTCCTTACTGCGATTCAAAATCACAGACCGGAAAATCTCGGGCAGAGGACAGGGAGGGGACGGCCGAAACTTTTGAGAGGCTAGGGTTCGATTTTTGCTTCTCAAAAATTATGAGCTGTTGTGTGTAATTTCTGTACTGAAATAACTTATTTATAATGCAGGCCACTAACACCTTAGGGCCCATTAGTCATAAGCTGGGGCCCGACAAGCAAAGCCCGCATGTTCAGAAATTAATATAAAATTCATCGTGACTCCGATTGATGAAACGATTTCACCAATGTGCACAAAAACCATTTCTGCACGTTTTAAAGTCAAAATAAATTTTCCTGAATCCGAATTCAGTGGTTTCCAAAAATGTCCATCCCTATGTCATTTTAGGAAACCCTACTCCCTTACTCTTATTTAAGAAGTCCAACTCCTTAGTTCATTAAATTTAACTCTTTAAATTTAACTATCTCAACGGGGATTAAAACTCCATTACACTGTGTGACCCTCAATGGTTCAGGGATACAGCTAGCCGTGGGCTCACAACTCCTTGTGACTCGGAACAACACTTTCCGACTTGCCCAACGAATCATGGTAAAGCGCCTAGCAACATCGCCCCATGATTCCCTAGGTATCACTGATAGTGCCTACAAGAACAGTAGATTTTGGTTAGCGTACAGTACGGTCCCTTCATCCATATATCCCGATCGAATCAACAACCATTGGTATATCGAGAGTCGCTCAAGATTCGATAACTATGCAATACATCTTGAAGATCAAATTAGTGACATCGCATGTGCTACTAAGAAAACCATTTCTTAAATCACATCAAGTACTCTGGCCAGAGATTCGTCACACTAATATCTCCTCAGATCGCATAGGATATCCACACTCGCAAGTATGTGGTGAATCCTTGACAACAATGCATCGACTCCTATATGTGGTCGTAACTGTACCCAATCTCGACACCTGATGACCCCCATAGAGTCGGTAAACGAGTCAAAGCACAGCACTAGCATATAGAGTCTCCATGATGTTTCAAGTCGTAAGGACTAATGGTGTACAACCAAAACCGCGGACTTTATCCACTCGATAAGTGATAACCACTTGGAAAGTCCGGATAGGGTAGTTCGATTATTCATCCTATGAATATCCATTTGCATGCTTCGAACATCTCCATGTTCCCTACCAATGAAACGTGGTACTCCGCATCGCAAATGCTAGTCTCAAACTCGAGCGATCCTTATCCTTATTATCGAACGGCTCAATCGACTAGGAACGGTTTTTAGAATATACAGTGACTATAAGATGTATTTCATGATAGACATCTCCATGTTCTACCACATCTTACATACACTATAGTATATTCAAGGTCTTTATCAAAACAACAATAGTATATCACAATATAACAATATGAAGTAATATAAAGTAATTGCCATAAAAGTGTAAATAATGTTAAACAAAAGATTGTTTATACAAAGAGTCATCAAAGCCCATAGCCACACAGTTGGCTCACTGGGCACCCACTCTTACAGTTGATTGAAAATAAGCGTTTAAAATAGTTTATAAAATAACTTATAAAATGAACTCCAATCCCATAACAATTTTTATTAACTATTTTCGTATATAAGTTATATATAAGTTATGATGATGCATGACTTTGCTCTAGCTAGTTGCTGAAGATCGCAGTATACAGTGGTCCTAATTGCAAGGATACGGACAAGTGTATGATAACATATATAAAATAGGTTCACTGAATTCTGGAAACCTCTTGTTAAAAGTTACAGCTCTTTGGAGGGTGGCCTCACATTAATAACAGTTATGTGAATATATATACATGTAATTTGGTCTTATGTCAGATAACAAAGACGGTTTAATACAAATTAAATGGATGCTGCCTTTGTTTTTTATTTCAAATCATTCACTTCTAGTTTGCAGGATGCTGTCTTTGAAAATAGGTTGCTGCCTTTGTTTTGGATTTCATTTTGCAACTAGTTGCCTTGTTGGTTTACCGTGACATTCCTATCTTTTTTTTAATTTCATTTTGCAGGATGCGTCAAGAATAAGGCGTACAGTCAAAAACAATTTGATGAAGTTAGAAGTGAATGGAGTGAATTTGTCTACTCGCTTGTAGGTGGCTGAATATGTCATTTCAAATTGGGATAATACTTTTTTTTTTAGGAAATACGTGTGGATGTGTACACGTTTAGGTGATTGAATATCTCATTTCAAATTGGAAAAATACTTTTTTTTGAGAAATTACGTGTGGATGTGTACACATTTAGTTTTGAGGAAATATGTGTGGATATGTACATATAATTTCGGGTTATTTTGGTGGATAGAGTACTTGTTGATTTATGTTTGTGTCATTTTGGGATGGATTTATTAATATTATTAGTGTATTTTTAAGTTTCAAAAATATATTTACTGCATTATTGTATCTAAATTTTAATTTAGAAAATGTGTTCTATTGCTTCGGCAATTTTAGAATAAACGAAGTAAATCATTATCTTCTACTTCGTATTTTAATCAAAATACCGAAGTAAAACAAATTCTATTACTTCAGAAATTTCATTAATAGACGAAGTAGAAGAATGCATTTTACTACGATAATATAGGAAATTAACGAAGTAAAAGATATTATATCACTTCGTCTGTTAACGAAATTGATGAAGTAAAAGTTATTCTATGGCTTCAGTAATTTTATTAATAAGCGAAGTAGAAGATTACATTTTACTTCGGTGATAAAATAAATTAACGAAGTAAAACACAATCTTTCACTTCGTATACGAACCGAAGTATAATCATAGTTGTTACTTCATTAAATTCATTAATTACCGAAGTATAAGTATATGTTTGACTTCGTAACTTATAAAATGAGCGAAGTAAAATATATGTTTCTACTTTGGCACCGGTCCAATTCTACCTCCAAAAAATGACCAAAGACTTCGGTAATTTAAGGTATAAGACTTCGGCGATTCAGCGAAGTAAAAAAGTACTCTATTGGCATACTTCGTTTGTCTATCCTGTGCTGTCTTCATTCTCTTCTGAATAAGCTTCACTTGTTCAGTCATATCTCGAATCATAACAGGTCCAATATCAGGTACCTCAGAAATATTATCCCAGAAAAGAGGTGATCGACACCTTCTACCATACAGAGCTTCAAACGGAGCCATTTCAATACTCGATTGATAGCTGTTGTTGTACGAGAATTCACAAAGAGGTAGTGAATCTTGCCAACTAGTGCCAAAATCAAGCACTACAGCTCTCAACATATCCTCCAAAGTCTGAATTGTACGCTCAAACTGTCCGTCTGTCTGTGGATGATATGTTGTGCTCAAGTGTAGTTGAGTACCCAAAGCACTCTGTAAACTGTACCAGAAGTGAGATGTAAATCAAGGATCACGATCTGATACAATAGACTTCGGTACTCCATGCAATCTGACAACTTCTCGGACATAAAGCTCTACCATCTGATCGTGTCTATATGTCATACGATAAGGTATAAAACACGCTGATTTCGTCAATCTATTGATAATCACCCAGATAGCATCACAACTTCTAGAAGATCGAGGTAACTTTGTCACGAAGTCCATGGAAATATGATCTCATTTCCATTCTGGCACTGATAAACTCTGTAACAAACCAGGCGGTTGTAACAAACCAGGCGGTTTCTTCCTTTCAGCCTTGTAGTGACCCTTACCCGGATCACCTACTAAACAGAACTTATGCATGCAATTAACTTAATTAAACAGATATCAGAATAAAACTGCGGAAACCATAAACATTATACAATCCCAAGTAAAGGAATCTGTAATTTATCCAATAATATACAACCAAATCGAATAGCTGTATAAACCCAAAACAACAGTAATAAAACCTAAGCGAAGCTCCAGCTGGCCAACCACTGACTAGCCCCTCCTGGATCCACCCTCCTCGTCCAATCGCAAACCTGCCCCATGGAATAGGGTGTCCAGAAAATACAGAGTACGAGACGTGAGCATAAAACGCTCAGTACGAGAGTATGAGTATACATGCATGCAAAGTGAACTCCCTATAGACTCGAGGTCAAGGATCAGATAACAGAGACAGACCGGGCCCTGGTATGTAGCACAATGTGCCGTCGCTTCAGGAGGTGGCTCCCATACCGAGATAACCGTGGATACGCCGGACCCAAATCGATGGAAGTCCATCCACTAACAGGATAGGGTACAACCCTACTAACAGACATCTCGAAAGAGATACAGCAAGATGCAAATGAATGCAGCATAATATCATGTCATATAAATCATGCAGTCACATAATACATGCATACTCAGTCAGGATATCTCGAACAGTACTTTCGTACCTCAATACAGTGCAAGCTCTACCAACTCTAGGTCCACGCCTATAGTCTGCTCTACACTGCCAAATGATACTACTATCATTAATGTGCTCTAAAAGCCTTAACTAAGTTATCGCATACTCCTAAATATTTATAGGAAGCAAAAGCTATACCTTCGTCCGTCGTTAGCCCTTTGATTTCGATGCCTCCAGAACTTGGGCACAACTCTGCTACGACTACCGAACGCCTCGCCGACCTCCGGACCAAGCCTAAGAAGACTAGAACAGCTCCAAAAGGACTAGAAAGGAAAGGAGAACTCGGAATTGGCAAATGAAAGTGAAGTCTCGGCCTTCTATTTATAGACAACGATCGGAACTTCCGATCCTTGATCGGAACGTCCGAACCTCAATCGGAACATCCGATCCTGCCATCGGAGCTTCCGAAGATCCTGATCTGCCACGTGTCAAAATATCACTTGTTGACTCCGGATAGGGGTGATCGGAGCTTCCGGTCCTGATCGGAGCTTCCGATCTTGCCACACGTCATGCCTGACATAATATCGATCGGTGCCTCCGATCGCTCATCGGCGCTTCCGATCCTGTTCGGAGCTTCCGATCGTGCCTTCGGAGCTTCCGATCCGTCCGATACCCAATTCAATTAATTAGCATTAATCCTTTAATTACTCAATTAGGGCACGGGCTACTACATTCTCCCCCACTTAAGATATTTCGTCCTCGAAATCAGATCTTAAGTACCGAATGCAAATAGAGAAATCAGAAACATTCTTTATTCAAATCAAACGTTTACAGAGTTTGCAACTGAATACAACTTTAAAGAATGAAATCAAAACAACTTAGGATGGTCTTTACGCATCCTGTCCTCAAGCTCCCAAGTAGCTTCCTCAGTGCCTCGGCGCTGCCACTGAACTAAAACCAAAGGTATGACTTTGTTCCGTAAAACCTTATCCTTATAATCCAGGATACGAAGAGGTTTCTCAACATAAGTCAAATCCTTGTCTACCTGAACCTCAGACCGCTGCAGAATATGAGATTCATCCGCCACATACCGTTGCAACAGAGATACGTGGAAAACGTCGTGAATACTAGATAGATACGGTGGCAAAGCTAGTCGATAAGCCAAATCGCCAATGCTCTCCAAGATCTCAAACGGACCGATAAATCTGGGAGACAACTTGCCCTTAAGGCCAAATCTGAGAATCTTGCGGAAAGGTGACACTATCAGAAACACTTTCTCCCCGACCTCGAACTGCAAGGGCCTACGCTTGATATTAGCATAACTGGCCTGACGATCCTGTGCAGTCTTAATCCGTTTCTTGATCTGATCAACAATGTCTATCACCTGCTGGATAAATTCCGGTCCTTCAGCCTGTCTCTCCCCCACTTCTTCCCAGAATAGTGGAGTACGACAACGTCGCCCATACAACGCCTCAAAAGGGGCCATCCCGATACTAGTATGATAGCTGTTGTTGTAAGCGAACTCGATCAACGGCAAATGATCTTGCCAGGCTGAACCAAAATCCATGACGCACGCTCTAAACATATCCTCTAATGTACGGATAGTGCGCTCTGACTGACCATCAGTCTCCGGATGATAGGCTGTACTCAAACTGAGAGTAGTACCCATCGCACGCTGAACACTCCCCCAGAATCTAGAAGTAAACCTGGGGTCCCGATCGCTGACAATGCTCACAGGCACTCCATGAAGTCGGACGATCTTTTGAATGTACATCCGTGCCATGCGATCCACAGAGTACTCTCGGCTATAGGCAATGAAATGCGCTGACTTGGTGAGTCGGTCCACCACAACCCAGATAGCATCACAGATCCTCGGGGAAACCGGCAAATGGGTCACAAAGTTCATAGTGATAAACTCCCATTTCCATTCAGGAATAGGCAGACTGTGAAGCAATCCTCCAGGTCGTCGGTGCTCTGCCTTGACCTGTTGACACACCAAACATCTCGAAACAAACTGATAAACACTGCGTTTCATTCCCTTCCACCAGAAACGAGTACGTAGATCCTTGTACATCTTGTTGCTCCCAGGATGAATACTCAACTTAGTGCGATGCGCCTGAGACAAAATCTTCTCTCGCAACTCTTCATCCTGAGGAATCACAAGCCTACCAGACAAACACAGAAAGCCATCTGACTGATAATGAAATCCAGACGAGCTACCCTCGTTAGCTAGACGAGCTAAACGTTGGGTCTTCGAATCAGACATCTGAGCATCTCGGATCCGCGAATACAAGGCTGGCTCAGATAATATCGCAAACATCTGGATACTCTGCATACCTTTCTTATGCTTGAAGGTATAACCTGAAGTACAACAGTCACTGATCGCACTAGACATCGAGCAAGTCTGAAGTGCGGATAGTCGTACCTTGCCACTCAAGGCATCAGCGGTGAGATTAGCAGCTCCCGGATGGTACTTAATCTCGCAATCATAGTCCTTAAGCAAGTCCATCCAACGTCTCTGCCTCATGATCAACTCCGCTTGAGTGAACAAATACTTGAGACTCTTATGGTCGGTGAAGATCTCAAATTTCTCGCCATACAGATAATGACGCCAGATCTTCAAAGCGAACACAATGGCTGCTAACTCCAAATCATGGACTGGGTAGTTGTCCTCGTGAAGCTTCAGCTGTCTAGAAGCGTATGCGATCACATGCCCATTCTGAGTCAGGACACAACCTAACCCCTGAAGAGAAGCATCCGTGTAAACTACATATCCTCCAGATTCTGACGGTAATGCCAACACCGGCGCAGAAGTCAACCGCCGTCGAAGCTCACGGAAATTCTCCTCACACTCGGAGGACCACTCAAAATCCACACCCTTGCGAGTAAGCTGCGTCAACGGTCGAGCTAACTGAGAAAAGTTCAGAATGAAGCGACGATAATACCCTGCTATACCCAGAAAACTACGGATCTCAGCAACCGTCGTCGGACGCGACCAATTAAGTACCGCTTCAATCTTGCTTGGATCAACAGAAATCGCTTCCCTTGATATGATATGGCCAAGAAAGACCACTCTATCCATCCAGAACTCACACTTGCTCAGCTTGGCATACAACTACTCATCTCGAAGAGTCTGTAGTACTAACCGCAAGTGAGAAACATGCTCTTCCGTATTACGCGAATACACCAAGATGTCGTCAATAAAGACCACGACAAACTTGTCCAAATACTTTCTGAAGACACGGTTAATCAGATCCATGAATATAGCCGGCGCATTAGTCAAACCAAACGGCATCACTAGAAACTCGTAATGCCCATAGCGAGTACGGAATGCAGTCTTGGCTACGTCCTGATCGCGGACTCTCAACTGATGATACCCAGATCTCAAGTCAATCTTGGAGTAAACTGATGTGCCCTGCAGCTGATCAAACAAGTTATCAATACGAGGCAACGGATACTTGTTCTTCACAGTGACTCGATTCAGCTGCCGATAGTCAATGCACAGCCGCATCGACCCATCCTTCTTCTTCACGAAGAGAACAGGAGCTCCCCAAAGAGACACACTAGGATGAATGTACCCCTTGTCCAAAAGATCCTGTAGCTGATTCTTTAACTCACGCATCTCTGACGGAGCCAGACGATACGGTGCTCTAGAAATAGGCAAAGTACCCGGCATCAACTCTATGCCAAACTCGACTTCCCTAGCAGGAGGAAAACCCGGAATCTCATCAGGAAACACATCTGGAAATTCATCCACAACAGGAATGCTCTCTATCCCAATACTCTCAGCGGTCAAATCAACTGCATAGATAAGGTAGCCTTCCCCGCCAGACTCTAGAGCTCGACAGGCTCTCAAAGCTGATACCAAAGGCATCGGGGGTCGCGCTCCCTCACCATAGAAAAACCAACTCTCACTCCCTTCCGGATGAAAGCGTACTAATCTCTGATAGCAGTCCACTGAAGCTCGATAGGTAGTCAACATATCTATTCCCAGAATGCAATCAAAGTCGTCCATCGTCAGGACCATGAGATTCGCTAACAGAATGTTCCCTTCGAACTCTAAAGGGCAACCCATCACTAGACGCTTAGCCAAAGCAGATTGGCCCGTCGGAGTAGAAACAGACATCACTACGTCTAGTGCAATGCATGGTAACTTATGCCTCTTAACAAAACGTGCAGAAATGAAGGAATGAGATGCACCAGTGTCAATAAGTACAAGAGCAGGTATACCATAAAGCAAAAATGTACCTGCGATGACTTTCTCATTCTCCTCCACAGCCTGATCATGTCTCAGGGCAAACATCTGGCCAGAAGCTCGTGGCCTCAAATGAGAACTCCCAGCAGACTGTCCCTGCGACCTCTGCTGTACGGTGGCCTGAGAACCCGATCCTGAACCAGATCTAGAACCGCCTCCCCCAGACAGTGGACAATCCCTCCGGATATGACCAGTCTCTCCACAATGGAAACAAGCTCCAGAAGCTCTACGACACTTGTCGGATGGATGGTTCTTCCCACAGTGATCACACTTGTCCTTCTTACCGTAACGGACAACACTTCCAGAACCAGAGGAAGAAGAAGATCCAGACTTCTTGAAATTTTGGGCACGGGGACCCAAAGAACTAGCAGGTCTCGACTGAGAGAAAGACTTGTTTCGCCGAATGCTATCCTCCGCCTGATGACAACGAAGCCCTTCTAGAATAAGATTCATGTCCACATCTCTTCCTCCAAGATCCCCCAATGGAACACTGACCTACTCTCGATGTACTGCTTATTCACCTTCCTGGGATCACAGCTTTTTTGCAATTGGTTTTCAGCAGAGTAGGCCAAACTATTCCATCTCTGTTTTTTCTTTGCGTACATGTCGTCGCCAACCGCCACACGGTCATGGATCTCAGGGTTAAGTCCCTGAAGGAACAGATTATACTTCATCTCTGAGCTATCAGCAATCTCGGGGCAATAGGATAGCAGATCAAAGAACCTCTGCTGATACTCATCGATAGACATGGCTCCCTGTCGCAGGCTCAGTAGCTCGCCTGCCTTTGACTGACGGAGTGCAGGAGGAAAATACCGCTTTTGGAAAGCTGTGCGGAACTCGGCCCAGGTGGCCACTCCTCTCGCCGCAACAAAAGGTGCAGAAGTAAACCTCCACCACCTGCGTGCACGTCCATCCAGAAGATAGCCAAGGGTCTCCACCTTCTGTTCCTCGATGCATTGGAAAGTCTGAAAAGTCGTCTCCATGCGGTCTAACCAGTTCTCCGCATCCTCCGGAGACTCACCTCCAACTAAGGGCTTAGGACCCATAGCTAAGAATCGACGCACAGTGAAACATTCGTCGTCATGGTTACGATGACGCCGTTCTCGACGAGGCTCCCGGTCGGCATCACCCCAACGCCCACCCACACTGCCATGAGAACTCCGGTCGTCACGATTTGACATCTACAAAAATACCTCAAGATGAGACTAAATCCCAAGAATTCTTTTGCATGCTCTGATACCATAAATGTAGTGACCCTTACCCGGATCACCTACTAAACAGAACTTATGCATGCAATTAACTTAATTAAACAGATATCAGAATAAAACTGTGGAAACCATAAACATTATATAATCCCAAGTAAAGGAATCTGTAATTTATCCAATAATATACAACCAAATCGAATAGCTGTATAAACCCAAAACAACAGTAATAAAACCTAAGCGAAGCTCCAGCTGGCCAACCACTGACTAGCCCCTCCTGGATCCACCCTCCTCGTCCAATAGCAAACCTGCCCCATGGAATAGGGTGTCCAGAAAATACAGAGTACGAGACGTGAGCATAAAACGCTCAGTACGAGAGTATGAGTATACATGCATGCAAAGTGAACTCCCTATAGACTCGAGGTCAAGGATCAGATAACAGAGACAGACCGGGCCCTGGTATGTAGCACGCTGTGCCGTCGCTTCAGGAGGTGGCTCCCATACCGAGATAACCGTGGATACGCCGGACCCAAATCGATGGAAGTCCATCCACTAACAGGATAGGGTACAACCCTACTAACAGACATCTCGAAAGAGATACAGCAAGATGCAAATGAATGCAGCATAATATCATGTCATATAAATCATGCAGTCACATAATACATGCATACTCAGTCAGGATATCTCGAACAGTACTTTCGTACCTCAATACAGTGCAAGCTCTACCAACTCTAGGTCCACGCCTATAGTCTGCTCTACACTGCCAAATGATACTACTATCATTAATGTGCTCTAAAAGCCTTAACTAAGCTATCGCATACTCCTAAATATTTATAGGAAGCAAAAGCTATACCTTCGTCCGTCGTTAGCCCTTTGATTTCGATGCCTCCAGAACTTGGGCACAACTCTGCTACGACTACCGAACGCCTCGCCGACCTCCGGACCAAGCCTAAGAAGACTAGAACAGCTCCAAAAGGACTAGAAAGGAAAGGAGAACTCGGAATTGGCAAATGAAAGTGAAGTCTCGGCCTTCTATTTATAGACAACGATCGGAACTTCCGATCCTTGATCGGAACGTCCGAACCTCGATCGGAACGTCCGATCCTGCCATCGGAGCTTCCGAAGATCCTGATCTGCCACGTGTCAAAATATCACTTGTTGACTCCGGATAGGGGTGATCGGAGCTTCCGGTCCTGATCGGAGCTTCCGATCTTGCCACACGTCATGCCTGACGTAATATCGATCGGTGCCTCCGATCGCTCATCGGAGCTTCCGATCCTGTTCGGAGCTTCCGATCGTGCCTTCGGAGCTTCCGATCCGTCCGATACCCAATTCAATTAATTAGCATTAATCCTTTAATTACTCAATTAGGGAACGGGCTACTACAAGCCTTCACCTGTTGGCAATTAAGACATCGAGACACATAATCAGTGATATCGGACTTCATTGGTTTCCACCAATATTGAGTCTTCAAATCATTGTACATCTTTCTCCCACCAGGATGAATACTATAACGACTACAATGCGCCTCTTTCAGTAGTTGTTGTCTCACATCAGAAATATCAGGCACTACAAGGCGATTGTTAACATATAAAAGATCATCTCGAACCTGGTATTCATACATATGCCCTGATCGGACTTTTTCAATTGAATTCTGTACATTCTGATCAAGTTTCTGAGCTTCTCTGATTCGCAATAATAACTCTGGTTCAACTTGGATTTGATAAAGTCGAAGAGGCTGATAATTCGTATCAAATACTAATCCAGATAGACAACAGTTTTCAATCAAATGTGATACACCAATCGTCGATAAGGACAAAGAACATATTCGACTCAATGCATCAGCTGCTGCATTCGATTTTCTCGGATAGTACTTAATCTCACAATCAAAATATTTAAGCAAATCAAGCCATCTACGCTGTCTCATATTCAATTCTGACTGTGAAAACAAATATTTCAGACTCTTATGATCAGAATAAATCTCAAACTGTTCCCCGTGCAGATAATGTCACCAAATCTTCAAAGCAAATACAATGGCGGCCAATTCAAGATCATGAATCGGATATCTGGTCTCGTGAGGTTTCAACTGTCTCGAGGCATAAGCAATCACATGCCCTCGCTGCATCAAAACACACCCCAAACCTCGATGAGATGCATCACAGTAAACAGTGAAACCACCAGTACTTGAAGGAATCGTCAAGACTGGTGCACTGGTCAGTCGCTTCTTCAATTCAAGAAAACTGGATTCACAAGCTTCAGACCAGAGAAAAGGATCATTCTTCTGAGTTAACTGAGTAATCGGCTTCGCAATACTGGAAAAGTCTTTGATGAAACGACGATAATACCCAGCCAAACCCATAAAATTGCGTATCTTAGGAACATATGTTGGTCTCGACCAACTGATCACTACCTCGACTTTACTTGGATCAATAGCTATACCATCTCCAGATATGATATGTCCAAGAAAAACAACCTGTTTCAGCCAAAACTCACATTTTGACAGTTTAGCATACAGTTTCTCAGATCTCAGAGTCTTCAACACGGTTCTCAAATGCTCAGAATGATCAATCAAATTCTTCGAATATATCAAAATATCATCAATAAAAATTATCACGAAGTCATCGAGATATTTCTGAAAAATACGGTTCATCAAAGCCATAAACACAGCTGGAGCATTTGTCAGACCAAGCGGCATAACTATAAACTCATAGTGGCCATACCTGGTTCTGAAAGCAATTTTCGGAATATCAGAATCCCTTACTCTCAGCTGATGGTATCCAGATCTCAGATCGATCTTGGAATACACAGAAGAACCCTGCAACTGATCAAATAAATCATCAATACGAGGCAAAGGGTATTTGTTCTTTACCGTTGCCTTGTTCAGTTGCCGGTAGTCGATGCACAATCTAATTGAACCGTCTTTCTTCCTGACAAACAATACTGGAGCACCCCAAGGAGAAACACTGGGTCGAATGTATCCCTTGGCCAGTAAATCTTCCAACTGATCTTTCAACTCTTTTAATTCCACTGGTGCCATTCGATAAGGTGCTTTAGAAATCGGTGCAGTACCTGGAATCAGTTCTATGTTGAAATCAATCTCATGGTACGGAGGTAGTCCTGGAATCTCATCAGGGAAAACATCCGCAAATTCACTAACCACTGGCAAGTCAGCCAGGTTCGGGCTAGTTTTCAAAATATCAACTGCATATACAATAAATCCCTACGCTCCTTTCTGCAAAAGTCGGGTCATAGATAATACAGAAATCAGAGGAATCTTAGCACGAGAACCCTTACCATAGAATTTCCATTCTCCAGCCATCTCAGGTCTGAATCTCACTATCTTCTGAAAACAATCTACGGTAGCTCTGTACTTGTTTAGCATATCAATCCCAATAATGCAGCCAAAATCAGACAAACCAAGTACAAAACAATCTATCTCGATCTCATTACCGTCATACTGTAATAAACAATTCTTAACTGTCTGAATAGATATAAGACCTTTTCCCAAAGGAGAAGAAACAAATACTACAACAGGTAATGATTCAACAGGCAAAGCATGTAAGGATGCAAATTATGTAGAGATAAACGTATGGGATGCACCTGTATCTATCAATACATATGCGGGATAACCATAAAGAGAATAGTTACCTGCAATCACGTCATCTGGTGCTCCCTGTGCCTGTTCCTCCATCAGTGCAAAGACATGAGCCTGCTGTCTCTGTGGCTGACTGCCTGTTTGATTCCCTCCTGGCCTTGGCTGTTGCTGTGGATGTGGTGGTTGAAAGGAATGAACAGAAGAGGCTTGCCTCACAGGTTGAGCCACTGATCGTGATGACTCTGTACCTCGTGACTGTCCAGAACCTCTCTGAGGACACACCCTCGCAAAATGGCCAGTCTGATGGCATATATGGCACCTCCCAGATACACCTCGGCACTGATCCATTGGATGACCTCCACCAAAACTGTTACAAAACACTCCTGTCTTCTGTTTCGTGCCACTGGAACTCGAAGAACTTCTCCCTGACTTCTTAAACTATTTTCCTCGACCTTGCAAATATCCTTTCTTACCACTGCTACTGCCACCACTTTCAAATCATGAAGGTTGTTGCGAGATTGGAGCTGAGGTTTGTGACTGTCTCGGAGGCTGAGCGATATACGAAGCTCCTCGCTGTTGTATCAAACCAGCTTCCGCTCCTTTGGCACTGTTCATAGCATCAGCAAAATTACTCGGTCGCCTTTTGTTCACCAAAGTAAAGACCTCCGGAGTCAGTCCATTAATGAACTGATCAGCCATAGCCTCGTCACTATCAGCAACATGTGGAGCAAAACGTAGCAATGTAGTGAATTTTTCAACATAATCTTCAATATTTAAGTTTCCCTGCTTCAGATTCGCAAATTCTACACCTTTATCTTTGCGGTAAGACACTGGAAAGAAGCGTTGGTAAAAATCCGTTTTGAAGACATTCCACATTAGTACAGTTCCTCTACGCTCCAAAGCTTTTTTGGTTATGAACCACCAGCTTTTCGCAACCTCATGCAACTGATGTCCAATGAGTCCGACTCTCCGTTCATCACCATAATCAAGCGAGTCAAACAACATCTCCATATCATCGATCCATCCTTCACATACAACTGCATTTTCAGTACCGTTCAGAGTAGGCGGATGGTATGATTGAAATCTTTTCAATAATGTTTCCATCGGAGTGGCAGTCATATCTGTCATATCTCGAGAGGTACTTCCCTGTTCATTGCTCGGGACTGCAGCTTGAGGCACAATCGGTGTTACCACTGTTTGTTCTGGCAGAGAAGTATGAACTGTCTGCTCTGGCATAGGAGGAACCCGTGGTCTAAGAGGAGGTCGTCCTGGTCTTCGAGACATATCTGATTATTAAAATGGTTAGGATACCATAATCATCAAATCTATCTCAGTCCTCCTCCGATCATCTTACCTCTGATCAAGACTCGGTTCTGATTCAATCTTAAAAAAAATAATCGAAGTACTCAACAAGACATGCTTCCAATCCATTCAGATAATCAGGTAGCATATCATAATTCATCAGTACACATGCCTCTAATCATTCCAGATATTCCAGTAAGCATGCGTCTTTAATCATTATAAATCATACGTTCAAATAAAATAAATACAACATCATGTAATAAAATACTTGAAAGTAAATCATGCTAGCATTTACAACATGTAATTCAATCATGTAATTACATCATAGCTTAATAAAAATAAAGAAGCAAGGAAGATGACTCGATCTACCCCACTCGCTATCTACCTCAGTCCAAAATTTTCTCGCTCTGATACCACCTGTTGTGATGACCCGGTTCT
This sequence comes from Henckelia pumila, assembly GCF_033568475.1. Classification (NCBI taxonomy): domain Eukaryota; kingdom Viridiplantae; phylum Streptophyta; class Magnoliopsida; order Lamiales; family Gesneriaceae; genus Henckelia; species Henckelia pumila. Next base: position 42,647,024 of record NC_133120.1, read on the forward strand.
TAATCTCTCAAATCACAAAATTAATCCAAAATCATGAATTAAATCTAACTTTAAACTATAAAGAAAAGGAAAAGAAAATAAATTTTTTTTTTTAAAATGAGCTGCGCTCGTGCGGCTAAAAAGTTCCGCGCGAGCGCACCCTGTTTTACTCAAAACAGAGGTGTAGCTCGGGGCTGCGCGCGAGCTTCTCTTTTCTACAGCTCGGGCGCGGTCCTGGGCAGAAAAATATTCAGAAATTCTCAACCTTTTCTCAGCTTAGAAAACATTCTCAATCATCTATACCAAGTCTAAGAAATCTCATACAAATTCCAAAATGTAATAGACAAGGTAAATGAAGTCACGAACAAGAGCATAAACATTTCTCAAACTTGAGTTTACTCAAATAGTTCAAACTATATTACAAAAGCAAAGAACCACAATCTAAACAAAGTTCAAGTGTAATACATAGCCAAGGAGTAGAAACTCTAGACAATAACTCAACTCCAACAGTTCATACATCCACTTTTGTTCTTAACATAAAGTTAACAACATCTTGACTTCTAATCCGGATCATCACTCTAATCTCTCATCCCTTGTTCTTCAAGTTCGCTTTTGTCCAGTTCCACTCCCGCCTATTGCCATGATACATACAACACAACAATAGCCGGATAACTCCGGTGAGAAATACATTTCCCAGTAAAAGCAAATAAACATGCATATACAACATATATCAAGCTCATGATATAAATAAAGACAATGCATGTTTAAAAAACAAGGTTTATTCAAGAACTCTCTCATTTCGTCAGTTGGGATCCCGAGAAGAAGATATCATAGCTAACCACCGACTCTCCCGATCAAGGTGGGGCTACTTATCCTACTTCTCTAGACTTTGAAGCCACTATATATGCACTTCAGACGCTAGGCTACGTCAACCACCCAGGCCATACATATATAATCCCTCAAATCGTCTATTCGAATGTTTCCGTTCATTTCAAAATCAAGGAATAAGTCTTGCAAGATGAATGCAACATATATCATCATAAAAGCATTCATTAACATCAAAAACTCATCCACCAAATCATAGAAGAGCATATAAAAGAAAATAAGTATGTGATTTAGGGAACTCGATACAAACCATCTCGAGTTGTAATCCCAATCGAATAATAGTTCACTTTTACCTTTCAAATGAGATGTTTAAGATGTCTTCTAGCTTGTCAAAATCTGTACAAGTATCAACCATAAACCTATTCTCAAAATCTGCTCAAACTTCAACTAAACTTCAAGGCAAAACGCTACCAACCTTGTTTTTTCTTCTATCGGTTTCGTAGTTGGAATTCTCAAGTTGACGTGCCCTGTTTATGAACTGAAATCATAGCATAACAACCAAGAAAATATCAGTTAATACTCAGCTCAATAGCAGCTCGAGCAAAAAATAGCAAAACACTTCAAATCAAAAGTTCGACGGCATATCGGTATCATTCGGCGATCCCGAACTCAACTAAATCGATTCTAACATTCATATCAACTGTATAGGATTCAAAACCAGCATATCAACAGGTATATAGGTCAAGTAGTGACTGGAACATCATAAGAAACTGATACAACAATCATTCCTCAACCCAACTTTCAATATGACAAAGTATAGAAGTTCATCAACCTCAATTCACAAAAAATCTGATCTCTGTCAATTTCGAATTATCAAATCATAATGAACTAAGAGAAATCTTACATCAATTTGAAGGTCTCGTTGCAAGGATTCCAGAACATCTTTCGGAATCGAATTCGGATATCCGGAACTCAAGATATTGCAATTACAAGATGAAGAAAAAAAATTAGAATATCTTTGTGCTTTTCTCTCGGTTCTTGCCTTCTCAATTCTGATGAAATCTGATGGAATAAGGTTGAATCACACGTGCATGCTAAGAAAATCAACAAGTGTCCAACTCAAATTCCAGATTTTGCACTTTAGCCGCTCAAGACTTCAATAATTGCAATTCAGCCTTCAATTTCTCAATTCATTCAATTTCAATCCTAAATAATTTAAGAATATTAGAATTTAAATCAAAACTCCAAATATTCCCAAATTAAATATTTTCGAATTAAAATTAAATAATTCCGGGCGTTACAGGATGGAAACTAGAAGAACTAGGTGGTGCTGGCTGCTGACGTGGATGAGTAGAAGCCTGAGATCCCATCTGCGATCCCGATCCACTCGCAGCTCCCATACGCTGAGGACAATTTCGCCGCAGATGTCCCTGCTCACCACAAATAAAACAAGCACCAGAAGCCTTCCGCTAGAAGCTGCAGAATGCTTCCCACCAATGTTTTTGGAACCGGACCGGACCGGCCGGTTCGACGGTCCGGACCAACTCCAAAAATCGGAAAACCGGTCCAACCGGTCAAAACCAGTCAAGAACCGGTTGGACCGATCAAGAACCGGAAAACCGGTTTACCAAATTTTTTTTATTTATTTTTTTAAAATTTAAGATTTTTTTTATTTTTAAAACTTTAAATTTATTATTTATATATATTTATACATTATTATTTAGAATTTTTACTTTATTTAAAAAATTATTTTAATAATTATTGTTTTTTAAAAATTAAATAATTTATTATTTAAATAATTTATAATTATAATTTTTATTTTGAATATATTTAAATGTTTATTTAGTTTTCAAAATATGTTAAATATATATATTTTTGTCTATTTATATAATTTTTGAGTTTTTAAAATTTAAAATATATTATTTATTATATTAAATTATATAAACGGTTTTCCGGTTCGACCGCCCTGTTAAAACGGTCCGACCAGTTGGACCGTTTTTTCCAGGTAAACCGGTTTGATCACCGGTCCAGTTATGAAAACACTGCTTCCCACCACAGTTACTGCAAAATTCATCTTTCTTCTTCTTCTTTCCGAACCGAAACATACCTCGTGAAACACGAGATCCAGATGAAATATTAGTAGAAGAAGACGTAGGTCCAGATTCCACAACAGATTGAGCTCTAGGCCCAAGAGATCCACTAGGCTGTCCTGACATCATTAGCTATGCCCGCCTATTGCTGTTCTCCACTTGACGGCATCGATTAACCAGAGTGTCATAGGATGTCGGATCATCACAGACAACAACCTGTGAATAGATATCCTGATTCAAGCCTTGCAAAAATATATCATACTTGGACGCATCACTTTCATTGATATGGGGACTGTAGGGTAGTAGATCAATGAATCGCCTGATATTCATCAACAGTCATAGATCCCTGCCTCAGAATAAGTAACTCCATAGATCGCGCCTGACGGATAGCTGGAGGAAAATATAACTTCTGAAATTGCTTACGGAAATCCTCCTAAGTCACCCGTCCTCTTTCAGTACGTGTCTGAGCTGCCTTGACATCCCACCATAAACGTACTCGTCCATCTAGAACAAATTCTAGAACTTCCATCTTCTGCTCCTCTGTACACTCAAAATCATGAAAAGCACTATCGATCCTGGCCATCCAGTTCCTTGCCTCCTCAGGATTCTCGCCTCCCAATAAGGGTTTTGGTTCTACCTGCATAAACTTATTGATAGTATAGCGACGTCTACCCTCATGAGGACGATGTCGATCCTCATGATGATGGCGATGGTGATGATGATGACCATCACCCTGGCCAACACTACCATGGCTCTCGTTACCATCAGCCATTATCTGAAAAGAGCTGCACATTAAAATCCCAAATGCGCAAAATTACTCAAAACTAGGCTAAATCCCAAGTACTAATCCCAAAATCTAAGCATACTCTGATACCAAAAATGTAGTGACCCAACATTGAATCACCTACTAACTGAAAACTAATAGCATGCATTAAACTTAATAAAGCAAAATTTCTTAACAGAGTAAAACGTGCGGAAACATAACCCATAATTTACATATCAGCTTAGTAAAACATATTCAGGCTTATTATTGTAGTGATACAACTGTAAAGTCCAAAAATCCATTAAACTTTCTCACGATTATTTAAACATAAATTTTTAATGATTTTATGCCTTAAATTGTTTAAGTTATGATTTAATTATTATGATTTCATGATTATGTTTATCTTACATTTAACAATTTTGATTAAGTAAATGATTCCAGGTAGAGTTCGATTCTGGACTCGCGGGACGAGGCTAACCTAGAAACGAGATAATAGAGTACATTTTTACGAGTATTTTAAGTATGATATTTTTACATTTTTATAAACGAGTCAAAAGATAGCATTTTTATCAGACGAGTCGAGATGTGTTTCTTTGACTGCATTTTAAGCAATCAATACACGATGTGCATTAATTATGAAAACTACACTTAACAACCTTATACCCTACATGTTAGTGATTCCCTTGACATATTCTATCATACTTCTTCATTATCCTCCTCTCCCTTACACGTTTTTCTCCTCCCCCTCACTATTCATCATCTCCTTCATCAAATCCTTCAAGATTCAAGTGAGGTTTTGGTACCAGTTTTTAGTTCGTCCAAGGTTTAGCTCGTCTCTGAAGTTCCGGATCAACTCCTCCTCCATTCAAGGAAAGTTTTTAAAGAATTTTAAACCACCATTCAAGATATATCTATTTTGATAAGAAATGATGTGTGTTGATAAGTTTTACGCATGATTTTAAAGATTTGAGAAGCATAAAAGCATGAGGTTTATGATATCGTGATATGTAAGTCGTTCTTGTGAAATTATTGATAAATAATGTGTGATGATAGATTTTTATGGTTTAGAGTTGAGAAAGGACTGATTTTGAAGGTGTGTGTTGAATTTTGAAGTGTTGAGTTAGTTTTAGTTAAAGCTTTGAAGCGTTGCATGTGTTGGGTTGTCTCGGATTAGCAACACTTGTTGTAATTTTGTGGATTAAGTCTATTGTACTAATCCAAATGAGATGAGGCCAATTTTATTTGAAATATAACTCATATAGATACAACTTTCATGCTTTGAGTTTTGTCAAAATCATTATATAAGATTGGCCAAAATCGCCCCGAAGTGTGTCAAGTGGTTTGAATTTTTGGCAGTGACACATCTCGGGAGAATAAGCATAACTTTCTACTGAAATATCAAATTAAGGTGAGGGTTTCGGAATTTGAAAGCTTAGATCAAGGGCTAAAACTTTTATGTTTACCACGTTTCGACATCTGGGTGCAAGAACTCTAAATATCAGTGTAAAGGCATAGCCACTGCAGTGCAGCAGAGCTGACAATGCGCAAGTATAGCGCCCCAGCGCCTCCCTTATAGCGCTGGAGCGCTGTAGCTTCGAATTAATTTTCTTAAGTTTTGGTTTTTGAGTCCTTAATTCATGGTTATGATCTTTTAAGGCTTCTAAAATATATTTAAGAGTTTCTATGTAAAAAGTTTCAAGTTTTAAGTCAAGAACGAAAAGAACGACTTACGTGGACCGATTACGTTATGTGATGCATGTACATGTTTAAGTTTCTTTCATGAAACCTATGTTCAATATGAAATTATGATTTTTATCATTTATTACATGCATGAAGTTATCAAGTAAAGTTTTATGTTCATGAAACAAAAGTTAAGATGGAAATTATGATGTTTCAATGATGCTTCATGATGAATGAAATGATATGTTAATGAAATGAATAATGATAAAGCATGAATGAATAATGTTATGTTGAATTATGAAGATATAATATGTTGATGCATGAAAATATTTTGATATCTTATGTGTCTTTGTGGTGACAATACGGGAACGGTACTCCGGTTTGGGCTCCAAAGGGGCCCTCCCAAATACGGCTCAATGTATGGGTTAGGTCCTCCGGGATGAGCTCCGGAGGGGCCTCCAAAAATGAAAGAACGAATGTTACGAGGCGTAATGCCATATGATTGTTGATCAACAAGAAAAGATGAATGTGTCCATTATGACGGTTGCCACAATTTCGCATAATTCGTCACCAAATGATAAGCTTATGTTATGTTATGTTAAGTTTAAATGATTATTGAAATCTCATGATTTTTACTGCATACTCTTTCTGAGTCTTTAGACTCACTATACTTGAATGGTGCAGGTAATGAGGATGACATTTATGCATATGTCGATGAGTTCAATGCCGGACATGAAGAAGAGCAAGGAGTCAGACCGGCGGGCGATGCATGAGTGTGTTATGTGTTGAGAGTGTTTGTGTCAAGTTAATGAACTAAATGTTGTTATGTTGATTGAAGAAAATACGCTTTATGTTTCAAATTGTTATGATTTGGTTTGTAAACTATTCTGAAATGTTTTAAGTAAGGTTTGATGTATGCATACATCTTTCAAAAATTTTCTTTTCCGAACTAGCTTTAACGTCATGTTAGTTTGTAACATCTTCATCGGTTGAGGGTGTTACAACAACCATATCGAAAAACTTAAAATACGGCTGTCTAAAACATTATACAGCTAAAAAAATCCTGCTGTATAAAATTCCCTGAAAAGCTCAGGCTCCCTAGTCCTGCCTCGAACCACCGGCTCCGTCCATCCTGTGACCTGCCCCATGGAATAGGGTGTCCAAGATAACAACTAGGACGTGAGCGCTAACACCCAGTACATAAACATGAGTAAACATATGTATACGATGCATGAAACCGTGATGACTGGTAAAGGTTCATCGGATAAGTTATGCTAAGTACATGCGCCACATGAGTGTTGTAATCTCACGGATCAACCTCTGGGTACAACCTCACTCGTCTAGAACACCAAAGTAGTCATACATATATGTCCCCACCGTCGCGGTACTCTTAGTGACAGACTAACAAGTATAGAGCTGAGCGGCTCTATAATCAGGTATAACAAGGTATAGGCTCAACGTGTATATGCACATGACATATGAATATGGAAAGCGTTAAATCATATATCATGCCGTATAATAATGCCAAATAAATGCAACACATAAACATGTATACTCGCTGGCAATCTCAGTCAATGTGTACGTAGCTCTAGGCTAGTTAAAGTCTAGTAGGATCCTAGGTTGCAATCCTATATTTAAAAGTTCACCGTATCACTACACAAGTTTTATAAGCCTTAACTAAGCTAATAAGTACTCCCAAAACTTAAATAGATTCCCGGTCCATACCTTCGTCCGTAGTTAGCCCTTTGGAGTCGCTAGTCCCGGATGACTATAACCACACCTTGGTTATTCCAGAACTTCTATAATAATCGATAGGGCCATCAAGTGTATATCTCACACATATAACTAAATAATGAAACTCAGAATTCTTAATTCAAAAATTAATCCGAATGAGCCCTATTTATAGACCCCAAAGTCGGTGAAGTTCGGATCCTCCGAACTCGGATTCGGATCGTCCGATCCAACTCATAGCTTGCATGTGAAACACGTCGAGTTCGGACCGTCCGATCTCCACTTCGGATCGTCCGAAGTGTCCAATGCTTGACACTTGTCCAATGATTGGCAGATATATTTTTGTTATGTGGTATTCATGCACTTGTTTTAATTGATACTGGAGAATCGCATTCCTTTATTTCTTCCCGTTTTGTTAAGAGACATAGATTACTTATATATCATTAGACCTGGATTTAGTTGTATCTACTCCGTTGGAGCAGGAGATAGTAACTAAGCGTCTAGTGATGGGTTGCCTTCTATAATTTGAGAGTCACTTGTTGTCTGCTAATCTGATGATCTTAGCGATGACAGATTTTGACTGTATTTTGGGAATAGATATACTGACTTTGTATCACGCTACTGTGGATTGTTATCAGCGTCTGGTACGGTTTCATCCAGATTAGGGTGATAGCTGGTACTTCTATGGTGAGGGAGCACGACCTCCAATGTCACTTGTATCAGCTCTGAAGGCATGTCATGTCTTAGAGTCAGGTGGGGAGGGCTACCACATTTATGCAGTTGATATGACCACGAGTAGTTCGGGTATTGATCAGTTACCGGCTGTCAGCGAGTTTCCTGATGTATTCCCTGATGAGATTCCTGGTTTTCCTCCGGTTAGAAAGGTTAAATTTGGTATTGATTTAATACCAGGAACAACGCCTATATCCCGAGCACCTTATCATCTGGCACCGTCAGAGATGAGGGAATTGAAATAGCAGTTACAGGATCTACTTTATAAGGGATATATTCGTCCAAGTGTTTCTCCGTGGGGAGCACTTGTTTTGTTCGTCAAGAAGAAGGATGGATCGATGCGATTATGTATTGATTACAGGCAGCTGAACCGTGTCACCATCAAAAATAAGTATCCTTTGCCGCGAATTGATGATCTGTTCGATCAATTACAGGGTATTTATGTCTACTCCAAGATAGATATGAGATCTAGATACCACCAGATACGAGTACGAGACTCAGATATTTCTATGACTACTTTTAGAACCAGATACGGACATTATGAATTTCTGATGATGCCATTCGGATTGACAAATGCATCGGCAGTCTTTATGAATCTGATGAATCAGGTATTTCAAAAATATCTGGATAGATTTGTCATCGTCTTCATTGATGATATTCTTGTCTATTCTCATGACAAGGATGAGCATGTACAACATTTGATAATTGTATTGGAGATGCTATGAGAGAAGCAGTTGTATGCGAAATTGAGCAAGTGCGAATTTTGTCTTGATCGGGTAGTGTTTCTCGGTCATGTGATTTCTAGTGAAGGAATATCTGTTGATCCAAGTAAGATAGAGGCAGTGCTGAACTAGTCTCGTCCGATGACGGTTGCTGAGATTCGAAGTTTCTTGGGTCTAGCTGGTTATTATCGTCGGTTCATTGAGAATTTTTCACAGTTGGCCAGGCCTTTGACTCAGCTTACACGAAAAATGTTGCCTTCATTTGGTCCTCGGACTATGAGGAGTCATTTCACGAGCTGTGTAGGCGTCTTACTACTGCACCTGTACTAGCTCTACCTTCTAGATCAGGAGGTTATATTGTCTATACTGATGCCTCTGGTCAGGGGTTAGGATGTGTTTTGACACAGCATGGACATGTTATCGCTTATGCTTTTAGGCAGTTGAAGACACATGAGGTGAATTATTCAGTGCATGATCTCGAGTTAGTCGTCATTGTATTTGCGCTTAAGATCTGAAGGCATTATCTTTATGGCAAGAAATTTGAGATATTTACGGATAATAAGAGTCTGAAGTATTTATTCACTCAGGAAGAGTTGAATATGCGACAGAGACGCTGGATGGACTTACTGAAATATTATGATTGTGAGATCAAATATCATCCAGGTTCTGCCAATCTTACTGCTGATGCCTTGAGTTGGCAGGTGAGACTTTCTGTACTTCAGACTAGTTAATTATCTCATATGATTCAAAAATGTTGTTCACTGAGTTTTACACTCAAGCACAAGAAAGGGAGAAATGGGATTCGTTTGTATACTATATTATTTGAGCCGGCTTTGTATTTTCGTATTAAAGACGCTCAAATATCTGATGTTAAGATTTAGCGATTGACTAATCTAGCCAATGGAGTTAATACATCTGGATTCCATTATCAGGCAGATGGTTTATTGTGCTCATCGAATCGAGTGGTTATACCTGATGATGCGGAGCTCAGGAACGATATTCTTTCTCAAGCTCACAGGAGTCGATTGTCAGTTCATCCTAGAAGCATGAAAATGTATAAGGACTTGCAAACTAGATTCTGGTGGAAGGGGATGAAGCGGAGTGTGTATCAATTTGTTTCTCGATGTCTTGTTTGTCAGCAGGTCAAGGCTGAACATCGACGACTAGGAGGATTACTGCAAAATTTTGAGATTCCCGAATGGAAGTGGGAGCATGTGACTATGGATTTTGTCACCCACTTGCATATGACTTCACGTCAGTGTGATGCTATCTGGGACTTTGTTGACCGTTTGACGAAATCAGCGCACTTTACTCCTTACAACAGGGAGTATTCTTATGATCGCATGACACGCTTAAAAATCCAGGAGATAGTGCAATTGCATGGGATTCCAGTGAGCATAGTTAGTGATAGAGATCCGCGGTTTACCTCACGTTTCTAGGGTAGTTTTCAACAGGCGTTGGGTACCAGTCTGAGTTTGAGCACTGCATATCATCTGGAGACTGATGGGCAGTGAAAGCGGACGATTCGTACGCTGGAGGATATGTTACGTTCTTCTATCATGGATTTTTGTTTATCTTGGCAGGATCAGTTACCTTTGATCGAGTTTGCCTACAATAACAGTTATCATCGCAGTATTGATAAGCACCTTTCGAGGCATTATATGGTAGAAGATGTCGTACTCCGTTATTCTGGGATGAGATAGGAGAACGGCAAGTTGAGGGTCCCGAGTTGGTGCAGCAGATTGTAGACAAGGTAGATTTGATCAAAAGGAGAATTAAAGCTGCTCAAGATCGGCAAACCAGTTATGCTAATATTTACCGCAGACCACTTCAGTTCGAGCCTGGTGAATATGTGTTCTTACGAGTGTCACCTTTCAGGAAGGTGATGAGGTTCGGTCTGAAAGGCAAGTTATCACTTCAATATATTGAGCCTTTTCAGATACTGGAAAAGATCGGAGATGTTGCATATCGTTTGGCATTACTGCCATATATTTCCAGTATACATGATGTTTTTCATGTGTCATTACTTCGACAGTACATAGCTGATGAATCTCATATTATCCAGCCTACTAATGTTCAGCTAGAGTCAGATCTGTCATATGTTGAACGACCACTCCGTATCCTAGACATGAAGGAAAATGTTCTTCGGAACAAGACTATACCACTTGTGATGGTACAGTGACAGCGTCGAGGTGTAGAAGAAGCAACTTGGGAAACAGAGAGTCGTATGCGAGCAAAATATCCTGAGTTGTTTGCCTTATACTTTTGATTACAATTTGAGAAGTAATTACAGTTGTTGTAATAAAACATGGTTTGATGTTTCATATTGTTATCTTGATTTTTCTTTAGATTTTATTTCGCGGACGAAATATCTAAAGGTGGGGAGAATGTAGTAACCCAGAACCCATTTTAAGATAGTAGTATGTTAAACATGATTAAGGGTTAGTAATTAACCAATTTTGGGGCTTAATCGCACTTCAAAATTAAGAATTGGGTTTCCAATATTTGGGCCAGTTCGGAGGGTCCAAAGAGGACTTCGGACGATCTGAACTCAGCAGTCAGGGGGCTCTAATTGCTCCTTGTTGACTTCGAAGTTAAGGAACGATCGGACGGTCCGAACCAGGATTGAACGTTCCGAACTCCCTTATGCCAAGCAGGCAGGATTACTCAGCCATGAATTTTGACAAGTGTCAAGCATTGGACACTTCGGATGATCCGAAGTGAAGATCGGACGGTCCGAACTCGACGTGTTTCACATGCAAGCTATGAGTTGGATCGGACGATCCGAACCCAAGTTCGGAGGATCCAAACTTGACCGACTTTGGGGTCTATAAATAGGGCTCATTCGGATTCATTTTTGAATTATGAATTCCGAGTTTCCTTCTTTAGTTATATAGTGTGAGATATACACTTGAGTGCCCTATCGATTATTTTAGAAATTTTGGAATAACCAAGGTGTGGTTATAGTCATCCGGGACTAGCGACTCCAAAGGGCTTACTACGGACGAAGGTATGGTCCGGGAATCTATTTAAGTTTTGGGAGTACTTATTAGCTTAGTTATGACTTATAGAACTTGTGTAGTGATACAGTGAACTTTTGAATATAGGATTGGAACCTAGGATCCTACTAGACTTGAACTAGCCTAGAGTTACGTACACATTGATTGAGATTGTCAGCGAGTATACATGTTTATGTGTTGCATTTATTTGGAATTATTATATGGCATGATATATGATTTACTGCTTTTCATATTCATATGTCATGTGCATATACACGTTGAGCCTATACTTTGTTATACCTGATTATAGAGCCGCTCAGCTCCATACTTGTTAGTCTATCACTGAGAGTACCGCGACGGCGGGGACATGTACGTCTGACTACTCTGGTGTTCTAGACGAGTGTGGTTGTACCCAGAGGTTGATCTGTGAGGTTATAGCACTCATGTGGCGCATGTACTGAGCATAACTTATCAGATGACCCTTTACCAGTCATCACGGTTGCATGCATCGTATACATATGTTTACTCATGTTTATGTACTGGGCGTTAGCTCTCATGTCCTAGTTGTTATCTTGGACACCCTATTCCATGGATAGCTTGCAGGATGGACGGAACCGGTGGTTCGAGGCAGGACTAGGGAGCCGGAGCTTTTCAGGGAATTTTATACAGCAAGATTTGTTTAGCTGCATAATGTTTTAGACAGTCGTATTTTAAGCTTTTTGATATGGTTGTATCACTACTATAATAATCCTGAATATGTTTTACTAAGCTGATATGTAAATTATGGGTTATGTTTCCGCACGTTTTACTCTGTTAAGAAATTTTGTTTTATTAAGTTTAATGCATGTTATTATTTGCCAGTTAGTAGGTGATTCAATGCTGGGTCACTACAAGTACTATGGTTTATAGATTGATCAATCGAAACAGAAGTCACAATCGAGGATCTAAATTCACAGTTCAGTTTCAGTTTGACTCGGCTCAGTTCAAATTCAGTTTCAGTTATGCATGTGATCTTTTATAAGTTAAATTTATTCTCGTTTGAGTTGTTTGTTTAAAGAAAAGTTTCGAGCATGAGTTTCAATTAAAGTTTTAAGAATGAGTTTCAGTTAAAGTTTCAAGTTTTAAGTTCTAGTTGAGTGAGTTTAATGCATGTGACTTTTTTTTAGTTCAAGTCTTATTTTAGTTACACGCATCTTTGGGGTAAAGTTTCAAAGTAGTTTATTACAGCTATTTTTATGTTATGTGCATGTATTATATAGTATTTTCTATGAAAGATTTATACTTGTTGAGTCTTTAGGCTCACTACATTTGCTTTGTGCGGGTGAGATTGATGTTAGTGCTGAGGGGCAGGATTTCTTGGTCTGACGGCATCTGACAGTGCACTACCCTTCGACCGATGCTTCATTTTCCGCATTAGTTAATTGTAATAATGTACTAAACAGTATTGTGTTTTAATTTCAAAGTTAGTTGCAGGAAGTGTTTTCCCTACGGTTAGTTTTGTTGGCATGTTAAATATATGACTGTTAAACTTTTGGTATTCGCAAAGTTTGAACTATTTTCATTTTAGTTTCTTTCTCGTTTTCCCGTTTAGATTTTTGTAACGTTTAGTTCAGTCTATTGTGGTGTTGTTCAGATAGGTGTATCTTCAGTGTTTAAATAGTTCATGTCAAAATTTTCGTCAAAAAAATCCGTATTATTTTTAATATTTATTTAATATTAGAGGTTAGGGTCGTTTCAATGATGATGGTGATGTTTATGATGATAAAGAATGAGAAAGTTTACGATAAATTTTATGATGAAGTTTATGATGAATGATGTTTTATATGCATGAAAAACCTTTGATGTCTTGTGTGGACTTGTGGTGGTTGTATGGGATTGACGCCCCGGGATGAGCTCCGAGGAGGGCCTTTCCAAAAGAACGAAAGTTAATGTGCATATCGGCGACGGTTGGTATGGAACGGTACACATATTGGCACGAGGCCGGTATGAGCTTTACCAAATTATATGTTTGTTGTACAACGACCATGATCACGGGACCCAAGAGCTCTAATGGTTGTCACATTTACACATATTTCATCACCCCAAAGGAAGAATTTTATGAAATATGTTTTTATGCATGATGTTTATGTTTAAGTATTGCACGTCCAAACCATGATGATTTTTATTATGTAATTATGTTGTATATGAGTAATGGTTGTTGAGTTTTTAGAGTCACTATACTTGATTGGTGCAGTTGGATTGAGAAGTAAATGAATTAATAGCTTGGGTAGAAAGGCTGAAGAGTCCAATAAGCGAATGAATTGCATGACACGACTATTCAAACCTCTGGCGTTTTAAAGCGAGAAGCTTTGCATATTTTTATTGATATTTTGTTGTTATATTATTTTATGAATGACCTTTCAAAGTTAGTTTTGAGTAAAGTTTAGATTTAGTATTTTATGTGACAGTCTTGTAACGATGAACTTTAATGATTTTAAAATTTAACTTTTATGTTGTTTATTTCATTACAATAGTTTATGTTCAATTTCACGAATGCATTATAAAGTATTTTTTCGCACTAAGTTTATTTTATTGACATTCACATTTCGTTATGGATGTAAACGAACCGAGCTGAGCCGAGTTTTTGAATGTTCAAGCTCGGTTCATTTATAAACGAGCCGAGCCCGAGCTTATTTAACGAATATATTCATGGCTCACGAGCTTATTCGAGCTTTTATCGAGCCTAAACGATCTTAATATATTTAAACTATAAATTTAAATATACATTAAATTAATTAAAAACTAAGTTATATATTTGAAAAAATATAATATTATTATTAAAATTTGTAATTTTATTCTAATAAATTAATTTTTATAGATTTTTTAATATTTTTCATAAGTAAAGTGTAAATTTATAAATTAAATATCAATACTATTATTTTTCGTCTAAGAGATGACTTACAAGCTTGTTAACGAGCCTGTTAACGAGCATCTTAACGAGCTAACGAGCCGAATATTGTAAAACTCGAGCTTGGTTCGTTTGCCTTAACGAGCCTCATTAAACGAGCCCGCACGAGCTTTTAACGAGCCGAGACCCGAACAGTTCGCGAACTGTTCGTCTCATTTACATCCCTACATTTCGTCTGCTTTTTAAGATAATAGTCTGTTAAGATTTTAAATTGTCTGTTTAAAAATTAACACGTGATAAAAAAAATATTACATTAATATGTGTTTTTAGAAGAGAAATGATTGTTTTGTAACAAATATATAAAATACAAAAACTAATTGAGCTAAAAAAATACCTCAAATTTTAATCAATGTTTTCTCAAATAACTTAAATAAATCACAAGTATTACTGCGCTGCAATTCAATTGTGATGGTTTTTAAAAATATTTGATCATCCTACTGTCCATTAGTAACGTGGCTCAAAAACATTTCGAGGTGTTTGAATTTATTGTTAGATTTAAAAAAAGATTTGATTAAAGAAAAACTTTCATGGTTTAAAATGAAGTACCGAATTATATTAGGAAAAATTGTGGTGAATTGATTTCAAATCACACAATTTACTAAACCAAAACTAAGGATATTTTTCTAAAACCTAATAAATAAAAACAATTTAAAAAATTAAGAACGTAAATTAATTAAGCCGCTCATGAGCTATTTGAAACTCATTTGATGAGACTCGTTAAAATAAATGAATCAAACTCAAGCTTTACAATATCCAGCTCGTTTACTTATGAACATGTTCATTAATAAACTTGTGAGACAGATTTATAATGAAAAAAAATTTGCAATTTTTTTGAATTTAATAAATATTTACCTTTATATTTAAATAAATTTTAATTTCTAATAAATTTAATAAATATTTTAATTTATAATTTATTAAACTCGAATAAGTTCGTAGATCATGAATATACATAAAACTCGAGTTCGACTCGAAAATAAACTCGATCTCAACTCGTTTATAAATGAATCAAACTCAAACATTCAATTACATCTTTATCAAAAATCAGTTATTTGGCCGATTAAGAAATAATATGTAATTTCAAAAACAAATGAAGTACAAAAAAATCAATCCATTGTTTTTTTAAAAAAGATGCATGTTATCTAATACCATAATTAATCGCGAAATAAATAAATATTTCAAACAAATTATAAAACAGAGAACACAACAGAAGTTAAAAAACAAAATACTTCTCATTTCAAGTAAAAATTGATATAGGAAATAATGAGTCACAAAACAAGAAAATTGCATTCTAACAAAGCCCATAACTCAACCATTATTCCAAAATACTATTATCATGGTCTGAGACCATTTCCTCTTCCAGACACAAAACACCCCCAAGAAATATCAAAACAACAACACAATCTGAAATTATGAATTACAAAAACAACAGAATTCGCCGGTATCGCCTTTGCATTAGTACCTGTAGTTAAGAGGCTTGTAAGGACCCTCGACTGGTACGCTAATGTAATCCGCCTGTTCCTTGCTAAGCTTAGTGAGCTTGGCTCCTAGTTTACCAAGGTGGAGGGCTGCGACCTTCTCGTCGAGATGCTTGGGCAACACATAAACTTCTTTCTTATACTTGCCAGAGTCCCTTTCTTTCCACAGCTCAAGTTGGGCGATAACTTGGTTAGTGAATGAGCAAGACATCACGAAGCTAGGGTGTCCGGTGGCACATCCCAAGTTCATGAGCCGACCTTCAGCCAGGATGATGATTCCCGAGTTCGACTCTGGGAAAACCCATCTGTCAGTTTGGGGCTTGATGGTGATCTTCTTTACTCCCGGGTATGTTTCAAGACCGAGCATGTCAATTTCATTGTCAAAGTGGCCGATGTTGCAAACTATGGCATTGTTTTTCATCTTCTTCATGTGGTCAACCATGATGATGTCCTTGTTACCAGTCGTGGTGACGAAGATATCAGCTTCAGAGACGACATCCTCGAGTGTTAGAACTTGGTAGCCTTCCATAAGGGCTTGAAGAGCACAGATGGGATCAATCTCGGTTACAATCACACGGGCACCGGCTTGTTTCAAGGCTGCGGCACAGCCTTTTCCAACATCTCCATAACCGCACACGACACCAACCTTTCCAGCAATCATCACATCGGTGGCTCTCATCAATCCATCAGGTAGTGAGTGGCGGCATCCATACAAGTTATCAAACTGGTAGCAAGAAAGATCAAACAGGATTCAATGTTTAGCAACAAAATAAGAAACAAAATAAATTTATTTTTCCAGAGAAATAAATTAATAATCAATGCAAGCCGATCCAATAAATCAATTGCATAATTGTTTTACACTCTGATCTCGAACCTGAAATAAACAACAGCTAAGTAGGTGTATGGTTGGCGAAAGATAGGGTTCCAATAATTTCATTTTCAATCTTGTTTGAATAAAATTTTCAATTTTTTATCTGTTTAATTCTTTTCAATAGATCTTAATTATGAGAAAGAATATAATATGTCCCAATATGTACTTCGACAGTCAAATGAAAAAGAGGCAAGTTCAACAAGTTTGCTTGACTTATTTCAAAGATTCAATTTTTCTGATCCCCTGAAAACAAAGAAGAATAGTATCCAACAGACTGCATCAGATCTATCACCGCAGATTCAGATCACATCTGAAAGTTCAAGATTTGGCATAATCAAAGTACATAAAAAAAACACCCTTCCGTTTTCAATCAAGACCAACCCAACTCAAATCCTCAGAGCAAACATCTTTAAAAAAAAAACTCAGTAGGTGAGAATATTTTAAGGTGAAAAATTTCGATAACACCGCTTAAAGTGCATCAAAGATCACAAGTTTTCTTTTCCCGTGAAAGGCAAAAACAAATACTATCCACGATATTGCAACAGATCCAATGTTGAAGATGCTGATCCGATCTAATCTAATCTAAAACTTCAAAAAGTGGAACTTTGGCATAAACCAAGACAAATCAACAAACATTCAGAAAGTTGAAGATCATATCAAATACCAAACGAAAAACCGACCACAAAATCATCAGATCTAGCACAAAGATTGGCAGAACAACAACATACCTTACTCTTGGTAACAGAATCATTCACATTGATAGCCGGGAAGAGCAATGTTCCATTAGCCTGCATCTGGTACAACCTCTTCACACCAGTAGTAGTCTCCTCCGAAACACCCACCAATCTCTCCTTCATCTTTGTGTACCTCTTGGGATCCGTCTTCAACCCATCTCGAATCAAAGTCAAAACAAGCTGAAACTCCGCATTGTCGGTCGAACTCGGGTCGGGAACCTTGCCAGTTTTCTCATACTCCTCCTCAGCCTTAACCCCTTCATGAATCAAGAGAGTAGCATCACCACCATCATCCACGATCAGATCCGGCCCACCACCTGGTCCCCAGTCCAAGGCTCTCTCAGTGCACCACCAGTACTCCTGCAAGGTCTCACCTTTCCACGCGAAGACGGCGGCGCTGTCACGGGCTATGGCCGCGGCGGCGTGGTCTTGGGTAGAGAAGATGTTGCATGAACACCATCTCACCTCAGCTCCCAGAGCGGTCAAGGTCTCGATCAAGACTGCAGTTTGGATGGTCATGTGGAGACTTCCAGTGATCTTGGCGCCTTTGAAGGGCTGGGAGGACCCGAACTCGGTCCGGCAGGACATGAGGCCAGGCATCTCAACTTCGGCAAGATCAAGCTCGAGGCGGCCGAAGTCAGCCTGGGACATGTCCTTGACCTTGTACTCGCGGCCGGAGGTGGTCTTCTCTACGGAAAGGGCCATGGTTGGATCTAGTCAGTGGTTGGATCTGAGATTTGGGTTTTTGAAGAAGAGAGGGGATAAATAAGGTTTATATGGTTGATTTTTTTTGGGAGGATTGGAGGGTGTAGGAGATTTTTAGGGTTGGTGGGTGGGTAGGAAGGAAATCTGGTGAAAATAGGGCTACTTTTGTCGATTCATAAATGTTTGTTGTTTGAGCCCACATAACCCGACTCCCAGATTATCGGGTTTTAGTCAAACAGGCTAGTATCGGGCTACGTTTGTAAATTCGGAAGGTCGATACTATATCATATTATTAAAATGGTTAATATATCTTAATTAGATCCAAACAAATTTTGAAACTATGAATTACCGGTGATGAAATGATGATGCCCGGGAATATAGGGTAGTCGGGGTGGGCGACCGCACGAACAAAGAGTAAAAGAATCTGAATAAGTGATAACCGAACGATCGAATGATGACTATTTTCTGTATAGGGGTTATGCACAAATTAAACAAAAGCAAGTTAGTGGAGCGTCGGAAGATTTTTTGGCGTGGCCACTCCAATGCCTAAGTCAGCAAAAAAAAAAGACATGTATGCTAGAAAATCAAGAGAAAATGTAAAGAGTAATAATAAATTCTAGAATTAGTAAGCATACCCTCTGTTACACTTGATTATGTCGTATTAATTAGGGATGACAATGGGTCAGATCTAAACCCGTCAAAGCAGGTCCAAAAGAGGGTTCTGGGGCGGGTCTCAGGTTTGGCCAAATCCGCCCCGGACCCGCCCTGCCCTGCCAAAGTATTTATATATATAAATTTAAAATATACATTTATATATATAAATATAAAATATATATGTAGTATTAATAATATATTAATATATAATTATATTTTTATACTAAATAATTAATATTTTATTCAAAATTTGAGTATATATTCTTGGATTGAAATGAATCTATTTTATCATGATAGGTTTAGTATAAAAACGTATCATTATAATATTTTTTAACTAATAATTATTAATTAATTACAAATTGATAAATTTTAACTTTGGAGAATTTTTTTTATCTTAAATATTTTCAATATATATTTGAAATTAAATTTAATGATTTTTTTTAATTTTTAAACTTTTAAATTTTTAATTTAAAAAATTTAAAATTATTTAATTACTGGCGGGTCTAGCCCGAATTAAACCCACAGAGTTCGCGGGCTGGGGCGGGTCCAATAGGATCCTGAAATGGAGGGACTCCTCTGAAATTCTCGGATAGTGTCCATGAGCTTGGATCGTGGTGCGTACTTGGAAGCGAGGCGACGTAGGGAGGACATGCTCCTGAATTTTAGGTAATGATTGTTCAAGGTATCTTGACTTGGTCTTATGATTTCCGTGGGTTGTATGATCACTCCCATTTTGCTTATTAACCCCTTAGATCGGGTATCTGCCTTCTAGCCCTTGCCACCCCTACATGGTCTACTTTGATTGCCTGGGTTCTCCATCCTCTCTACCCGGGCCTCTCACCTCAACACGGGTTCTCCATTCTCCCTACCCGAACCTCTCACCTCGACCAGGGTTTGGTGATAACCTGGGATATTCATGGGGTATCACCTGTAGTAATCCAGTCACATTTTTACAAGATTAAGTGGTTAAAAATGATTAAGGATTGATTAAGGGCTTAATTTATATTAAAATATAAAATTTTTGAAAATTTGTCTTGGGCGAGTTCGGAAGATCCGAACACTTTGGAAGCTAGAATGGAGTTCGGAGGGTTAGGGTGTGATCGGACGATCCGAACCCAAGATCGAAGCGTCGGAACTCCAATAGTGAGGTGTCCAATGTGTTGTCAACTTGAGATCGACACGTGGTTGCGATCGGAGCATCCGAAGTTTTAATCGGAGCGTCCGAAGACATGGCTCAACAGGTGCCGTAGATTTTGACACATGGTTCGCATGCAGGATCGGAACGTCCGAACTCGAGATCGGATGGTCCGATCTCCGCCTATAAATAGGGCATCCGAGAATCAAAATTTTTGCACCAATTTCACAAGTTTCTTTCTCTACTTCTGAGTGATTTTAGGGGTTTTAGCCTTCTTTTGTGAGAGGCGGGATTTTGTGAGGTGTCTCCGGATTCGTAGCGGATTTGTGCCCAAGTTCAGTGGCCATCGACAGCAACATGCTAACAACGGACGGAGATATAATCCAAGTTTTTATAAATAGTTTGAGAATATTTATTAGCTTAGTAAAGTCTTTTAAATATTTATTAGTGATATAACAATCTTATGATTATAGGCTGGGACAGTAGAGCCGGATTAGCTTAACTGATATTATTGAGGTACGAAAGTACTATCGAGATACCCTGACTGAGTATGCATTTCATATGTGTTACATTATTATATGGCATGATTTTATCTGCATATCTTATGTCACGATATTATGCTTTATTCATTATCATATTGAGCTTTATCCTTCAGATAACCTGTGTTAGGGTGCTCACCCTATGTGTTAGTGGATGGTTGAACATGTGGACTCGTGATCAGATAATCTATATTCACAGTTGGGTGTGTGAGCCACCTCCTGGTGTGACGGCACAGAGTGCTACATATCTTGGCGCCGAGTCTGATTGAGAAGTATTCTTGACCTTGAGTCTTGGTAACCCGTATACTTGCATTCATGCTCATATAGTAATTATATACTCATACTCTTGTGCTGAGCAATTTTATCGCTCACGTCCTTGATTTGTTTTGGACACCCCATTCCACGGGGCAAGCCTTAGGTTGGACAGTTCAGGAGGTGCTGGGAGGTCTTAGGTGCAGGGTGTAGCAGCTGTGGAGGAGTTTTGTTTCAACAGGGTTGTTTCTTTTCTGGTTAATTTGGCACTAAGGATTTATTTGATATGGTTGTACTAAATTCAGTATTTGCATATTCCTTTCTTTGGGTTTGTAACAATGTTATGGTTTTCACTGTGGTTTTTCTGATTATTTTTTATTTAAGAGTACTGCATGCTTAAGCTTCTGATTAGTAGGTGATCACGGAGCAGGTCGCTATATTTATGGTATCAGAACATGCAATAGGATTTTTTTGGATATATTGCTGTTATTTTGGAATTAACTTGGTGATATGAATCTGACTAGCTATGAAAAACAAACACTATTATTGTAGAAATCGCGCCCTTAATTCAATAACAAGAAAGAATCAATGATTTTGTCCCGACCTTGAAACAAGTAAAAATAAACATATAGGTTTGGATATTCACCGCTAATTGATGAAAAATTAGAAATAAATAATCACGAAAACAATTGTGTTTTAAAGAGACCTTCAAATAACTTGTATTTGACAATCTACGATGAAGAACAATTGACAAACGTCACAAAGTTATGAAACTTTGATAAGTTTTAATTAACAAAGCAAAAACTTCAAGTAAAATTCAAGAGAGAATTTTGGTTTGATAATTAAAAAAAAATTGAATTATATATTAATCTGTATAATAATGAATGTATGAGATGTATTTATAGTTACAACTCATAAAGGCAAAAGATAATACCAAAATAATTAAAAGATTGTTTTTTAATAGGATTCAAACTCTCAAAATAAGAAAAACAATTACAAAAATACTAAAAAATCCCACACAAACACTTCATGTTGCACTGTGTGAGAGAGACAGAGTAGCGCAGGTGCATTTGTGTATCGACTTCGGAACTCTTCAAAAACCAAGTTATAGCGCGGGTGCGCTGGTCCTGTGTGAATCATGGCGCGGGGGAGCCGTTCCATAAGCGCGAGTGCGCTGGTCGTTCGGACCTCTTCAATGATTTTTTTACTTTCTTGATCTTTTTGGACTTCAATAATATTAAAACATCTTCCAAATTTATCTCCAAATACTCCAACTCGTTCTTAATAATTTATCATCAAATATTGAAGCGCATCATTGAACTTATTGCTAAGCCCTCTCGTAATTTGTCCTCGCGGCATCTCTAATGGATCCTTAGTTTCCTTAGCAACTTGATCAACACGCGAGCCTTCTATGGTTGCATCATCCTTTCCTTCTTGAAAAAGATTTGTCCTCAAATCTCGATCATCACCTACATCAAACATAGAAAGATCAGAAACATTAAAAGTAATACTCACATTATACTCACCTGACAAATCCAATTTGTAGGCTTCGTCGTTGATTCTCTCAAGGACTTGAAATGGACTATCGCCCTTAGGCAAAAGCTTAGAACGCCGCTTTTTTCAGAAAACGCTTTTTCCTCAAGTGCAACCAAACCCAATCACCGGGCTAAAAAACAACCTTCTTTTTAACCTTGTTTGCTTGCTTAGTATATTGCAATTTTTCTTCTCAATATTCTCCTGCACCTTCTCATGAAAATTCTTCACAAACTCCTCCTTCTTCTTACTATCTATATTAATTCTTTCACTCATAGGCAAAGAAATCAAATTCAATGGATCAAAGGATTAAAACCATACATAATTTCGAACGAAGAATAATTCGTAGTAGTATGAACACTAAGATTATATGCAAACTCAACGAAAGGAAAACACTCCTCCCAACTTTTCAAATTATTTTTAATTATAGTATGCAACAAAGTTCCTAACGTCCTATAACAACTTCAGTTTGACCATCTGTTTGAGGATGAAATGTAGTCGAAAACTATAATTTAGTACCAAGTTTGCACCATAATGTTTTCCAAAAGTAGCTCAAGAAACGAGTGTCTCAATCATAAACAATACTCCTAGGCATGCCATGAAATCTAAAAATATCATTAAAGAACAAATCAGAAACATGCGAGACATCATCAGATTTTTGACACGCAATAAAGTAGCCATTTTTGAAAACCTATCAACCACAATGAAAACCAAATCCCTCACCACGGTTCACTAGGCTCTAACAAGTGGTATCAGAGCCACCTTTTTACAAAATATTTTCAAAAAAGGCTCTATGGCAAATTTAGCTAGCGATTATGCTCAAGGGCAATCAACAAATCGTCCTCCTCTTTTCAACGACATAAACTACGAATATTGGAAAAATCGAATGTCCGTATATATCCAATCCGTAGACTATGACCTTTGGAAAGTAACTGTGAAAGGTCCCTACATACCTACGAAAGAGGTTGAGTGAGTCAAAATTCCTAAGGGAATGGACGACTTTTCAAAGGAGGATATGAAATTGATATCTCAAAATGCTAAAGCTATGAATATTTTGCATTGTTCCCTAGATATGAACGAGTACAACCGGATCTCTATGTGCTCCTCCACAAAAGAGATTTGGGACAAATTGTAGATATGCCACGAGGGAACCAACCAAGTCAAAGAGACAAAGATAGATCTTCTACAACTCAAATACGAGACATTTGAGATGGAATCGAATGAAGATATAGACACAATGTTCCGAAGGCTTTCTCAAATCATCAATGAGCTAGCCCAACTTGGAGAACAATATCCAACCAAGCAAGTGTGGAGGAGAGCTCTACGTGCCTTACCCAAGGAGTAGGATGCCAAGAGGACGGCCATCATTGAGTCCAACAAAGGCGACACCGCATCGTATGACCTTGATCAAATTCATGGGACCCTTAAAACCCATGAGTTAGAAGTGTCTACAAGGAAAGAATCTAAGAGGTAGGATGAAAAGACCAAGGCAAAGGGGATTGCCTTATCCACCCAAGTCAAAGAAGATGATGATGATGATATGGCACTTTTTGCAAGAAAGTTCAAAAGATTTATGCGAGAAAACAACTTTAAAAAGAAGACGGACAAGGAAGTAATATGCTACAACTGTCAACAACAAGACCACTATGCAAATAAGTGTCCTCTCAAGAAGAAGGTTGACAAGGGAAAGAAGAAAGCACTCATAGCCACTTGGAGCGATAGCAATGATGAGGAGGAGGAAGCCAACATCTGCCTCATGGCTAAAAGTGATGACATCGTCTCCGACGACGATGACGAGGTACCTTCCTATGATGAATTACTACATGCATATAAACATATGTTTGATATGGCTAAGTCACTTAGAAAGGAAAATAGAAACCTCAAAAATGAATTAGAAACTAAGGAGCATGAAAACCTAAGATTAAAGGATGACATAGCTCACTTAGAAAAACCATTTGATAAGTTCAATGTTAGTAGTAATAAATTGAATAATTTACTTAGCATGCAGAAATGTAATTTTGATAAGGGTGGAATAGGATATGGTAAGAAATCTATAAACTTTACTAGCCTCATTGCTAAAGCAAAAATGAGATCACCCCCTACATGCTCTTATTGTTGTAAAATAGGTCATGCTAGACATAAATGTAGATCTTTGAAATATAAATATGATCAAAAGAGCTATATGAAATAGAGGCCTAAGAGTACTTAACAACTCATCAGTCGGCTTTATGAGATCATGATCTAAGGGAGTTCATCATAGAACGGTTTAAACTGCCTTGAATTGCGACTGGTTTTCCTAATGAACGCTGCTCTGTCCAAGGAAATAGGTTTTTAAAGAGGCCATAGCCCTACCTACTACTGGGAGCACTCTTGAAAAGTGGCGATGATGTCGCTATGAGAGACTGAACTCTTAGAAATCTACTTTGTATCTCTCTTTTCTAACACTGTGGACCCAAAAAAACTAAAGGGTACCAAAATCAATTATTGCAGGGAAATAGGAAAACTGTTCTCCCTAGCATATGGTATCTAGACAGTGGATGTTCTAGACATATGACGGGGAACAAGGAACTACTCCAATCCATCAAACCAAAGGAGAAGGGAACTGTCACCTTTGGAGACAACATCAAAGGAGTTATCGAAGGAATCGGCTCAATAGGTATTTCTAAATCCTGTTTGATTGATGATGTACTCCTAGTGAAAAGACTTAAGCATAACCTACTAAACATAAGTCAATTGTACGATAGATGTTATGAAGTCAAGTTCACTCCACAACACTGCACTATATCACTCACATCTGACAAATCCATAAATTTCAAAGGATATAGAAGTAAAAATGTATACAAGATTTCTCTAAATAATTTATCTTTATCAAATATCAAAAGCCTTGTATCCTTGAATGTTTAGACGACTAGGTCATGTTGGTCCTAGTATCATAGAAAAACTTTTTAAACTTGATTTAGTTGTTGGTATGCCAAAACTCAATTTAAAATTAGATTCTGTTTGTGATACATGTCAACTTGGCAAACACACAAGGGAATCTTTAAAAAGCAAAAAATTTGTATAAACTTCTATACCCCTTGAACTTCTTCACCTAGATCTATGTGGTCCCTCGAGGAACGCTATCCTAGGAGGGAAGCTTTATGCATTTGTCATTGTGGATGATTTCTCACGTTACACATGGACATTGTTTTTAGCCCACAAAAATGATGCATTTTATTATTTTAAAACTTTTGTCAAACGAGTTGAGAATGAGAAAATCTTTCAATAAAATAGATCCGTAGTAACCACGGAACTGAATTTCAAAATGAGAGTTTTACAAATTTTTGTGAAGAGAAAGACATCGGTCATAATTTTTCTTGTCCTAGGACTCCTCAAAAAAACGGGGTCGTTGAGAGGAAAATAGGACACTTGTGGAGATTGCGAGGACCATGATATGTGAGCATTCTCTACCAAAATATTTTTGGGCTGAAACAATGAACACTGCCTGTTACATTATCAATCGTGTATCAATAAGGTCTATTCTCAAGAAAACTCCATATGAATTATGGAGAGGAATAAAGCCTAACATTTCATACTTTCGAGCCTTTGGTTCAAAATGTTATATCCATAATATTGGTAAGGACAACCTCGGTAAGTTTTATGCCAAGTCCGACAAAGGCATCTTTCTCGGATATTCCACAACAAGTAAGGCTTATAGAGTATTTAATAAATGCACTTTACTTGTTGAAGAATCAATGCATGTTATATTTGATGAATCTATGTCTATAGTTTCTCGCACTAACAATGATGATGTAGAATTACTCGAAGAAGAGATGACTTCATCAAACTTAAATGATATAGATGTTTCTGTTGAGGAAACACCACTTTCGAAGGATTGGACGCTTCACAAATATCATCCTATGGATCTTATCATTGGGAGTCCTTCAAAGGGAGTAACCACTCGCTCTTCACTTAATAATATTTGTAATCATCTTGCTTTTGTTTCGCATGTTAAACCTAAGTGCATTGATGATACTTTATTAGATAATTCCTGGATTATTGCTATGCAAGATGAATTAAATGAATTCAAGAGCAATGATGTTTGGTGTCTTGTTCCTAGGCCGCATGATAGATCTATTATTGGTACTAAATGGGTCTTTAGGAATAAACTTGATGAGCATGGTATTATCACTAGAAATAAAGCTAGGCTAGTAGCGAAAGGATATAGTCAAGAAGAAGGCCTTGATTATGATGAGACATATGTTCCTGTTGCACGACTTGAATCTATTCGCATGCTACTTGCTTTTGCTTGCTCTAGAAATTTTAAGTTATTTCAAATGGATGTCAAAAGTGCCTTTCTTAATGGTGAATTGAAAGAAGAAGTTTATATTGAACAGCCTGATGGCTTTGTTGATCCTTCTTTGCCTGATCATGTGTTTAGACTTAATAAAGCATTGTATAGTTTAAAACAAGCTCCTCGAGCTTGATATGAAAAATTATCAACTTTCCTTCTTTCAAATGGTTTTTCAAGAGGAAAGATTGATATTACGTTGTTTACCAAACATGATAAAGATGACTTATTGATTGTGCAAATTTATGTTGATGACATAATTTTTGATTCTACTAATGAAACTCTCTGTCAAGAATTCTCCAAGCTTATGCAGGATCACTTCGAGATGAGCATGATGGGGGGACTTAATTATTTCCTCGGAATTCAAATCAAGAAGTGCAAGGATGGGTGCTTTGTAAACCAAAGCAAATACATCAAGGAGATTCTGAAGAAGTTTGGGATGGAGAACACAAAATCATCATCCACACCAATGAGCACTGCAATCAGACTCGACAAGGATGAAAATGATAAATCTTTAGATCAATCTTCTTTTCGTAGTATGATTGGCTCCTTATTATATGCTACTGCTAGTAGACCGGACATTATGTTTAGTGTTTGCTTGTGTGAACTATTTCAATCATGTCCAAAGGAATCACATTTGTTCGCCTTAAAACGAATTTTCAAATATCTATCAAATACTTCAAATCTCGGCTTGTGGTATTCGAAAAATTCCTTCTTTGATTTAAAAGCTTACTGTGATGCCGACTTTGTTGGATATAAGGTGGACAGGAAAAACACTAGTGAAACTTGCTTCTTTCTAGGAAATTGTTTAGTTTCTTGGTTTTCAAAGAAAAAAAATTGTGTTGCGTTGTCAACGACTGAAGCCAAATATATGGCTGCCGGTAGTTGTTGTGCGCAAATTCTTTGGATGAAGCATCAATTGCTCGTCTATAGTATATCTTTTTCAAAAATCCCTATTTTTCTGTGACAACACTAGCGCCATATGTCTTACAAAGAATCCGATTCAACATTCGCGCACCAAACATATTGACATTCGTCATCATTTTATTCGTGATCACATTGAACGGAATGAAATTGAACTTCAATATGTTGACACTAAAAATCAAATTGCCGATATTTTTACAAAACCACTAGATGAAAATAATTTTATTCGTTTGCGTGGTGAACTTGGCATGATTGAGTTTTAATCACTTGTGGACATAAATAAATTTAATATCATATTAAGACGGAACTTAATATTAAATTCGAGCAATTTAATGTTGAATAATACAAATTAATTGTATTTATTCAAAGTTATAAAGCTCACATGTTATGTGAAATTTATGTGTTGCATTTTAGAAATCATATTTCAATTCTCTTGTTTTGCATTTACTTTTTCAGTCTTTTTGATTATCACAAAAAGGGGGAGAATTAGTTTGGTTAAATACTTTAACTAAGGGGGAGAGTTGGTTCGGTTAAATGCATGGAGAATAAAATTGGTTATTTGATAAACAAATTTTTAATTATCTTCTTAGCTAATTGTTTAATTTAGGGGGAGTTTTATTCATGCAATTATATTGTGCAAATTTAAATTGTTTATTTAATATTGTACATTTATTTCTCCAATTTAATCAAGTTTTGTGATCATCAAAAAGGGGGAGATTGTTACGCCTTAAATGCATACAAATCTCGTGTAATGAGATTAATGTTTTTAATGCATTAACAAATCTCATAATATTATGTTTTGATGATTACAAAACTCGGTTAATTGTTACTAACCATTTAAAGTGAGATTTTGCAGATTAGATTTATTGACAAATAAATTATTGGAAGTTATTTTAAAGCTATCAATGTATTTATGAAGTCTCATATTGCTCATATAATGGACACAATGTTATGTGGATGTCATGAAACATTATTATGAGGATATGAAGAAAAGGACAAAAAGAATCCAAAGTATGGAGCGACAACTTCCGAAAATTACTGGGAATTTTTTATACATTAAATTCCGATCTCCACCAATAATAATTTAGATGAGGATGTTTTAAAACTTCTGTCCAAATTTGAGAGAAATCCAACGGCTACATTGAGACAAATGATTTTTTCCAATATGCTGCACAGTACCTATTTATGCAGAACATGAAGCGAACCATGAAGATTCAACTTCAGAAAATAACTGGGAAAGATTGAGATATTAAAATCAAATCTCCACCAATCTAATTCAATTTTAGGATGTTTTACAACTTCTGTCCAAATTTCAGATCAATCCAATGGATGGATTGGGAGATATGAATTTTTCAAATGTGGCGCGCAGAACAGGATGCGAAAACATGATGAAGCAACTTCCAAAAATTACTGGAAATTTTTGACTCGTTCAAATCAAATCTTCACCATTCAAAATGCAGATCAAGATTCTTTAAAGCTTCAGTCAAAATTTCAGATTAATCCAACGGTTAGATTGTGATATATGGTTTTTCTACAAAATCCGCATAGTGCTGTTTTGGAAGGGGAGAGCGGCGCCGAACACTTTTTGCCTCTCCTTCACTTCCCAACACACGCTCCATGCACTCAAACCAGATTCAAATCCTTGCCAACTATAAATAGATGCTTTCCAAGGTCATTTGGAGACATCCAAACTCATTTCTTCTCTTCTTTGCAAGCAATCTTCTCTCTATCAAAGTGTTTGTGTGATACATTCAAAAATCGAGAGTTGTTTGTAAAAATAGTTTGTGAAGTTGGTTGTGCTATTGTTGTAAACACTTGAGTGTGAAGCCAAGTGTGTTGTGTGATTGTTGAGGCTATCCTTGGAGCCCTTAAGGCCAAGTGTTCGAGTTGTATCGACGCGGTGATCGTGTTGAGTTGTACGGCTATCCTTGGAGCCATCAAGGCAAAGACGTTGAAGTGCTAGTGGATCCTTGGTTAATCGATCTTAACCAAGAAGGAAAGACGTAGACGATTTATCGTTGAACTTCCATAAACATATCATATCTCATTTATCGCTTTATTTATTTTACGCATTTATTTATCGCATTTATTTTTTATTGCTTTAAGTCTTCCGCTTGCGTATTTGCATAATCGCTTTAAATTGCAAAAGTTGTCAATAGAAACTAAATCCCCCCCATTAGGTTCTAACACATAGGTGCTGCCAAAGTGCTGAAATCTTTCACAAATCTCCTATAAAAACTTGCAAGACCATGAAAACTTCAAACTTGACCAATAGAAGTAGGCGTTGGTCAATCTCGAATTGCACTTACTTTTTTCTCATCAACTTTTTCCCCTTGAGCACTCACAACAAAGACAAAAAACACAAGATCTTTTGTACAAAAGACACACTTTTTCAAATTAGCATATAAAATTTCAGCTTTTATTGTGATTAGTGTTGGAGTGCGCGGCTTTCAGATCAAACAAGATTGATACCCGGTGCAGCGGAAGTTTAAAATTTTTATTATATGGAACGATTCCATATTGGGTATCACATCTTTACGATTAAATTGTGTGTGTAAAAATTCAAATAACGATTATATAATTTTTACCTTTAATCTCGAATCGAGATTCTGGACACCAACAGATTTCTCTGCTCTTGTTGTATCTCCCTGGAACCGATGGACGAACAGTTCTTCTATCAGGTCCACGAATAGAGATTTAATCCCTCTGATAGATTGCACTAGAAAATCTATCAGAAGTTTTCTACGAAGAGATTAACGAATTTGATTCGTTAAACCAGACTGTAATTCAAAATCACAGGCTGGATTTTTCTGACCGAGAGAGGGAAGGGGGGGCGGCCACACACGTTAGAAAATTAGGGTTTTTTTTCGAAAATTGTGACCTATTGTATGTAATTTCTGTACTGCAATAACTTATTTATAATATAGGCCACTAACAGCTTAGGGCCCATTAGTCATAAGTTCAGGCCCGACAAGCAAAGCCCGCATGTTCAGAAATTAATATAAAATTCATCGTGACTCCGATTGATAAACCGATTTTACCAATGTGCACAGAAACCATTTCTGCACCTTTTAAAGTCAAGATAAATTTTTCTGAATCCGAATTCAGTGATTTCCAAAAATGCCCATCACTATGTCATTTTAGGAAATCTCACTCCTCTACTCTTAAATAAGAAGTCCAACTTCTTCGTTCATTAAATTTAACTCTTTAAATTTAACTATCTCAACGGGGATTAAAAATCCATTACACTGTGTGACCCTCAATGGTTCAGGGATACAGCTAGCCGTGGGCTCACAACTCCTTGTGACTCGGAACAACAATTTCCGACTTGTCCATCGAATCATGGTATGAGCGCCTAGCAACATCGCCCCATGATTCCCTAGGTATCACTGATAGTGCCTACAAGAACCAGTAGATTTTGGTTAGCGTACAGTACGGTCCCTTCATCCAAATATCCCGATCGAATCAACAACCATTGGTATATCGAGAGTCGCTCGAGATTCGATAACTATGCAATGCATCTTGAAGATCAAATAGTGACATCGCATGTGCTACTAAGAAACCATTTCTTAAATCACATCATGTACTCTGGCCAGAGATTCGTCACACTAATATCTCCTCAGATCGCATAGGATATCCACACTCGCAAGTATGTGGTGAATCCTTGACAACAAAGCATCGACTCCTACATGTGTTGTAACTGTACCCAATCCCGACACCTGATGACCCCAATAGAGTCGGTAAACGAGTCAAAGCACAGTACTAGCATATAGAGTCTCAATGATGTCTCAAGTAGTAAGGACTAATGGTGTACAACCAAAACCGCGGACTATATCCACTCGATAAGTGATAACCACTTGGAAAGTCCGGATAGGGTAGTTCGATCATTCATCATATGAATATCCATTTGCATGCTTCGAACATCTCTATGTTCCCTACCAATGAAACGTGGTACTCTGCATCGCAAATGCTAGTCTCACACTCGAGCGATCCTTATCCTTATTATCGGACGGCTCAATCGACTAGGAACAGTTTAGAATATACAGTGACTATAAGATGTGTTTCATGATAGACATCCCCATGTTCTATCACATCTTACATACACTATAGTATATTCAAGGTCTTTATCAAAACAACAATAGTATATCACAATATAACAATATGAAGAAAGATAAAGTCATTGCCATTAATAAAAGTGTAAATTATATTAAACAAAAGATTGTTTATACAAAGAGTCATCAAAGCCCTTAGCCACAAGTTGGCTCACTGGGCACCCACTCTTTCAATCTCCCACTTGCCCTATAGCCAACTAGTCATACTACGTAGACCCATTGCTTCGCGATGTTTGTCAAATAATGGTCCTGGCAAGGGCTTAGTAAGTGGATCAGCGATATTGTCTGCAGAGGCCACTCTTTCGACAGTGATGTCTCCTCTTTCCACAATCTCCCGGATGATGTGGTATTTCCTCAGTACGTGTTTGGATCTTTGATGAGACCTTGGTTCCTTTGCCTGAGCAACGGCACCCGTGTTGTCACAGTACACCGGGACTGGACCAACAACTTCAGGAATGACGCCCAACTCTTGGACGAAATTCCTCATCCAAACGGCCTCTTTAGCAGCAGCTGATGCTGCAATGTATTCTGCCTCAGTGGTGGAATCCGCTGTGGTGTCCTGCTTGGAACTCTTCCAAGAGACAGCACCGCCATTGAGCATGAACACAAATCCAGAGGTTGACTTCGAGTCATCCACGTCACTTTGGAAGCTAGAGTCGGTATAGCCTTCCAATTTTAGTTCTCTTCCTCCATATACCATGAACATATTCTTAGTCCTTCGTAAGTACTTAAGAATGTCCTTCACGTCTTTCCAATGCATTTGACCGGGATTAGCTTGATATCTGCTCGTGACACTCAGAGCAAATGCTACATCCGGTCTGGTAGATATCATCCCATACATGATACTACCTATGGCTGACGCATATGGTACATGTGTCATTTTCTCTATCTCTTCATCTGTCTTGGGACACATAGACTTGGATAGAGAAACTCCATGACACATGGGTAGATGTCCTCTCTTGGACCCATCCATTGAAAACCGTTTCAATATTGTGTCGATGTAGGTTGATTGAGTGAGTCCTATCATTCTCTTAGATCTATCTCTATAGATCTGTATCCCAAGAATATAGGATGCCTCACCCAAATCCTTCATCGAAAATCTACCTGATAACCATATCTTTGTTGACTGCAACATCCCTACATCATTCCCAATGAGTAGGATGTCATCAACATAAAGTACTAAGAATGTCACAGCATCCTTAACTACTTTCTTGTACACGCATGGTTCCTCCGGATTCTTGATGAAACCAAAATCTTTTATTGTTTCATCAAATTTTTGGTTCCAACTTCTTGATGCTTGTTTTAGACCATAAATTGATCTCTGAAGCTTGCATACCTTATGCTCGCTTCCCATGGATGTGAACCCCTCAGGCTGCTTCATATAGATTTCTTCCTTAATGTCTCCATTAAGAAAAGCAGTCTTCACATCCATTTGCCATATCTCATAGTCATACCATGCAGCTATGGCAATAAGGATTCATATGGACTTGAACATTTCAACTGGTGAAAAGGTTTCATCATAGTCAACTCCTTGTCTTTGAGTATAACCTTTTGCCACCAATCGCGCCTTGTAGGTCAATACCTTACCATCAGGCCCAAGCTTTCTCTTGTAGATCCATTTACACCCTATTGGAACAATTCCATCGAGAGGATCTACTAAAGACCAAACTTGGTTTGTATGCATCGAATCTATTTCCGACTGCATAGCTTCAAGCCATAAATTTGAATCCGCATCAGAAATTGCTTCCTTGAAGTTTCTTGGATCACATCCAACATCGGGTTCATTTTGATCCCCTTCAAGAAGAAGACCATATCGAATAGGAGGTCTAGAAGTCCTCTCGGATCTTCTAGGTATAGGCGTGTCCAGCAATGGTTCCTGAGGTGTAGGATCGTTATTTTGTATTTCGGGTTCTTCTCGAATTTCTTCGAGTTCCATCATCTCGCCTTTCTTATCCAATAAGAACTCCTTCTCCAAGAAGGTGGCATTCCTTGAAACAAACACCTTTGTTTCAGCAGGATAATAGAAATAATATCCGATTGAATTCTTCGGATACCCTACAAAATAACATAAGCTGGATCGACTATCCAACTTATCTCCCACTGTCCGCTTCACGTAAGCAGGACATCCCCAAATCCTCAAGTACGAATACTTAGGAGCTTTGCCATTCCATAACTCGTATGGTGTTTTGTCCACTGCTTTAGTGTGGACGTTGTTCAACAACAATAGCCCCAAAACGAAGGTGGAAGCTCAGTGAAGCTCATCATGGATCGAACCATGTCCAACAAAGTTCGATTACGACGCTCCGATACACCATTCAGCTGTGGTGTCATAGGAGGAGTCCACTGAGAGAGAATCCCATTCTCTTTTAGATAGTCCAAAAACTCGGTACTCAAGTATTCTCCACCTCGATCCGATCGAAGTGCTTTAATACTTTTACCTAGCTTGTTTTCTACTTCAGCCTTGAATTCTTTGAACTTTTCAAATGCTTCAGACTTATATTTCATTAAATATAAATACCCATACCTTGAATAATCATCAGTAAAGGTAATGAAGTAGGTGTGGCCATATTGAGTCCCAACTCTAAATGGACCACAAACATCTGTATGGATCAAATCCAACAGATTTTGACTATGCTCAGGTTTCCCCTTAAAAGGAGATTTAGTCATTTTTCCTTTTAGGCAGGATTCACAAGTAGGTAGAGAGTTAATATCAGACATATCAAACATGCCCTCTCCCACTAGCTTGTTCATCCTCCTTGAGGAAATATGACCTAGCCTAGCGTGCCAAAGGTTTGCGGGTTTTGGCTATCGATTTTCCTTTTGTTTGTTGTTGCCGGTTTATCAACATAATTTATTGGAACGTCTTTTAGTTTTAAGTTGTATAGATCGTTTTCAAGTTGTCCATTTCCAATTAAACATTCATTCTTGTAAATATTGCAAATCCCATTCACAAAATTGCAAGAATAACCATCTCTATCAAGCATAGAAACAGAAATAATGTTTTTAATTAAATCCGGAACAAATAAAACATCTCTTAAAAGTAACTTAAAACCGTTCTGCAAAATTAAATAAACATCTCCCACGGCTTTTGCTTCAACTCTGGAACCATTTCCGAGCCTCAGCTGGGTCTCACCCATCCTAAGCCTGCGACTTCTTGTCATCACCTGCAAATCATTGCAAATGTGAGATCCACATCCGGTATCCAATACCCAAGAAGTAGTATTAAGTGAAACATTTATTTCAATATAGAACATACCCTTTGCAGTTCGCAACTGCTCTAGATATTCCTTGCAGTTACGCTTCCAATGACCGGGCTTCTTGCAGTAATGGCAAACATCCTTGGATTTTTCCATGTTTGAAGCCTTTGTCTTGTACTTCTTCTCGGGTTCGACTTTCTTGGGTGGGGCAGAACGTTTCTTACCCTTCGTACTTGGCCCCTTCTTAGCAGAAGAAGAGGAGCCCACCAAGAAAGCCGGTTTATCCTTATTTAATGTGGATTCATATGTCACAAGCATATTGACCATCTCTTCAAGGGAGGCCTCTATCTTGTTCATATTGAAATTTACCACAAATCCGTCAAACGAAGAAGGAAGGAAGAGACAGAAGTAGTAAGTCCACGTTGAGTTCATGCTCCAACACCAAATCAAGGGTTACCAACTTCTGTATGAGCCAAATCACTCGTACCCCATGATCACGGACCGAAGTCCCTTCACGCATGCGACACGTCATTAGCTCCTTTACAGTAGCGAACCTTTTAGCCCTCGATTGAGCCCCAAAAAGTTCCTTGAGTTGAACGTGAATGTCAGCAGCATTCACGGTGTCCTCAAATCGCCTCTGGAGTTCATCAGACATCGAGGCTTGCATATAGCATTTGGTCTTGATATCATGGTCCCACCATGTATCAAGTTTGGCTAACTCCTCCGGACTTACGTCAGCTGGTGCTTCCTTCGGAGGAGATTTCTCTAACACGTAGAGCATCTTCTCCGAAGTCAAGACAATCTTCAACTTACGGAACCATTCCGTATAGTTTGCGCCAGTCAACTTATTTTGTTCGAGGATCGAGAAAAGTGGATTACGCGAATTCATTGTATGAAATACTGAAAAGAAACAGACAAATATCAGTGATTGTTTAAGCAATTTACTAAGACATAAAATAGGCGAAATTTATTTTATGAATCTCACTCCCTCTATTTTAACGATTTCACTACCCTCTAGTGAAAACGGGAAACTGTTTTCCTTAGTGAGAACATGGAGTCCAATTGACAAACTTATAGTCCCGAATAATATCAGCCAACCATAATTTTCAAAAGGTAGAGCCCAATTGCTTCCAAAGCAACCTCCACGTTTTTACCTCATGTCCAATAAGGGTCCAATAATATGACGCCGATTATTGTGACATGTCAAGATGACCCATCAATATTAAGTTGTGATGGACGGTCGCCATGTGGATCCCCCAATAATATGAGCCGATCCCATGGGAGTTCCACCCAACTTACAACATGTGTCGATCCAATGTACAGCTTTCCGACGAACGGGCCCCCCCAATAATATGAGCCGGACCGTATCCGCGGGTAGCAACTCATACATTGATCGTTGATGGAAGGTAGGAACATTTAAACAAATTTAAATTTCCTTTATTTATCTTGATATCAATTTTAAATCATATTTAAAATGAGTGATTTTTAATTATAAAAATTTGTCTCATCATTTTTAAAATTTTGTATGCTTGTCGGATTCACACAATTTAGTATAAAACATGCATACAACCATAATATCACATATTATATAGGATGATCGATTCCATTTCTAATCGACCCGTGGTTGCCAATCAAGAGTCTTAGTCCAATCCTAGGTAATATGCAGTATGCAATGCAATCCTATTACATTTGCTTCCAATTTACATTTCTTCTGTCTTTATTGTCTGCTGGGCCCACCTCCATCTTCAAATCTTGATCTCCCACTAAATCTAATGTATTTACAATAAATAACAATGACAAGTAGGGATACATTTTTAAGGGGTGGGAACGGGCCATAAACCAAGCCCACTTTTATTACATATGACATTCATATTGGGCCATAAACCAGGCCCATTAATAAAACCAACAACAATAAAACAAATGTAAATTCCTAACATACACCTACAAAATTGGTCATGGCAATCGATCATCCTTATCCAATAACATTTAATTCAAAATTAATTTATTGGATAACATGCAATGGCAATTTAAATTTAAAAGGATAAAATCATATTTCATACATAAAATCTTATTTTACATACAAAATCATATTTTATCTTTTTATCAAATAAAATCATATTTTATCTATAAAATCCAATTTTATACATAAAATCATATTTTACTCAATATATCCATAAGATCATATCTTATCATCAATTGTACCAAAAATAATTAATTTCAAAATTCAATTTAACGGATAAAATATTTAAATTTTCAAAAATTCAAATTTATCCAAAAATCAATTTTAAAATTTTCGGACTCGAACAATTCGATCCGATGCCTCGTGGACAAATCAAAACAATTTTCGATCGGACCAAAAATAGAATTTTAACATATTAAAATTTAATTTAAAATTAAAAATAATTTTTCCCGCGGGCCGCCCGGGACGTTCCCGGGCCGGGCAGCCCGGCTGCCCTTAGGGCAGCGACGATCGCTGCCCCTCCCGGGCAGCGATTGGGTTTTAGCCCGAAAAAAAATATTTTTATTTTAAAATATTTATTTTGTTTCAAAAACCGAGGCCTAAAAAATTTTTTGTACAATCGATTAATTTAATCGCTTGATCTGAGCAACCTGGCTCTGATACCACTGTTGGAGTGCGCGGCTTTCAGATCAAACAAGATTGATACCCGGTGCAGCGGAAGTTTAAAATTTTTATTATATGGAACGATTCCATATTGGGTATCACATCTTTACGATTAAATTGTGTGTGTAAAAATTCAAATAACGATTATATAATTTTTACCTTTAATCTCGAATCGAGATTCTGGACACCAACAGATTTCTCTGCTCTTGTTGTATCTCCCTGGAACCGATGGACGAACAGTTCTTCTATCAGGTCCACGAATAGAGATTTAATCCCTCTGATAGATTGCACTAGAAAATCTATCAGAAGTTTTCTACGAAGAGATTAACGAATTTGATTCGTTAAACCAGACTGTAATTCAAAATCACAGGCTGGATTTTTCTGACCGAGAGAGGGAAGGGGGGGCGGCCACACACGTTAGAAAATTAGGGTTTTTTTCGAAAATTGTGACCTATCGTATGTAATTTCTGTACTGCAATAACTTATTTATAATGTAGGCCACTAACAGCTTAGGGCCCATTAGTCATAAGTTCAGGCCCGACAAGCAAAGCCCGCATGTTCAGAAATTAATATAAAATTCATCGTGACTCCGATTGATAAACCGATTTTACCAATGTGCACAGAAACCATTTCTGCACCTTTTAAAGTCAAGATAAATTTTTCTGAATCCGAATTCAGTGATTTCCAAAAATGCCCATCACTATGTCATTTTAGGAAATCTCACTCCTCTACTCTTAAATAAGAAGTCCAACTTATTCGTTCATTAAATTTAACTCTTTAAATTTAACTATCTCAACGGGGATTAAAAATCCATTACACTGTGTGACCCTCAATGGTTCAGGGATACAGCTAGCCGTGGGCTCACAACTCCTTGTGACTCGGAACAACAATTTCCGACTTGCCCATCGAATCATGGTATGAGCGCCTAGCAACATCGCCCCATGATTCCCTAGGTATCACTGATAGTGCCTACAAGAACCAGTAGATTTTGGTTAGCGTACAGTACGGTCCCTTCATCCAAATATCCCGATCGAATCAACAACCATTGGTATATCGAGAGTCGCTCGAGATTCGATAACTATGCAATGCATCTTGAAGATCAAATAGTGACATCGCATGTGCTACTAAGAAACCATTTCTTAAATCACATCATGTACTCTGGCCAGAGATTCGTCACACTAATATCTCCTCAGATCGCATAGGATATCCACACTCGCAAGTATGTGGTGAATCCTTGACAACAAAGCATCGACTCCTACATGTGTTGTAATTGTACCCAATCCCGACACCTGATGACCCCAATAGAGTCGGTAAACAAGTCAAAGCACAGTACTAGCATATAGAGTCTCAATGATGTCTCAAGTAGTAAGGACTAATGGTGTACAACCAAAACCGCGGACTATATCCACTCGATAAGTGATAACCACTTGGAAAGTCCGGATAGGGTAGTTTGATCATTCATCATATGAATATCCATTTGCATGCTTCGAACATCTCTATGTTCCCTACCAATGAAACGTGGTACTCTGCATCGCAAATGCTAGTCTCACACTCGAGCGATCCTTATCCTTATTATCGGACGGCTCAATCGACTAGGAACAGTTTAGAATATACAGTGACTATAAGATGTGTTTCATGATAGACATCCCCATGTTCTACCACATCTTACATACACTATAGTATATTCAAGGTCTTTATCAAAACAACAATAGTATATCACAATATAACAATATTAAGAAAGATAAAGTCATTGCCATTAATAAAAGTGTAAATTATATTAAACAAAAGATTGTTTATACAAAGAGTCATCAAAGCCCTTAGCCACAAGTTGGCTCACTGGGCACCCACTCTTTCAATTAACACTATTCTCAAGTTTTTCACATGCTCATTCAAATTCTTGCTATACACCAAGATATCATCAAAGTAAACAACAACAAATTTCCCAATATGTTCACGCAAGACATGATTCATTAAGCGCATAAATGTGCTCAGTGCATTAGTTAATCCAAACGGCATAACAACCACTCATACAAACCATATTTATTTTAAATGCAGTTTTCCACTCATCACCTTCCCTCATCCTAATTTGATGATAACCACTCTTAAGATCAATTTTACTAAATATGCTAGAACCATGCAATTCATCCAACATATCATTTAGTCTAGGTATGGGATGCCTATACTTGATGGTAATGTTATTAATGGCTCTCAATCCACACATATTCTTCATGAACCATCTTTCTTAGGAACTAACAAAGCAGGCACAACACGGTGACATAGACTCACGCACAAAACCTTTATCTAAAAGCTCACTTACCTGCCTTTGTAGCTCTTTAGTTTCCTCCGGGTTGCTCCTATAAGCTGGAGAAGACCATATCGAATAGGAGGTCTAGAAGTCCTCTCGGATCTTCTAGGTATAGGCGTGTCCTCTGAAGATTCTTGAGGTATGGGATCATTATTTTGTATTTCGGGTTCTTCTCGAATTTCTTCGAGTTCCATCATCTCGCCTTTCTTATCCAATAAGAACTCCTTCTCCAAGAAGGTGGCATTCCTTGAAACAAACACTTTTTTTTTAGTAGGATGATAGAAATAATATCCGATTGAATTCTTCGGATACCCTACAAAATAACATAAGGTGGATCGACTATCCAACTTATCTCCCACTATCTGCTTCACGTAAGCTGGACATCCCCAAATCCTCAAGTACGAATACTTAGGAGTTTTGCCATTCCATAACTCGTATGGTGTTTTATCCACTGCTTTGGTGTGGACGTTGTTCAACAACAACACCGCCGTTTCAAGCACGTAGCCCCAAAACGAATGTGGAAGCTCAGTGAAGCTCATCATGGATCGAACCATGTCCAACAAAGTTCGATTACGACGCTCCGATACACCATTCAGCTGAGGTGTCATAGGAGGAGTCCACTGAGAGAGAATCCCATTCTCTTTCAGATAGTCCAAAAACTCGGTACTTAAGTATTCTCCACCTCGATCCGATCGAAGTGCTTTAATACTTTTACCTAGCTTGTTTTCTACTTCAGCCTTGAATTCTTTGAACTTTTCAAATGCTTCAGACTTATATTTCATTAAATATAAATACCCATACCTTGAATAATCATCAGTAAAGGTAATGAAGTAGGTGTGGCCAAATTGAGTATCAATTCTAAATGGACCACAAACATCTGTATGGATCAAATCCAACAGATTTTGACTACGCTCAGGTTTCCCCTTGAATGGAGATTTAGTCATTTTTCCTTTCAGGCATGATTCACAAGTAGGTAGAGAGTTAATATCAGACATATCAAACATGCCCTCTCCCACTAGCTTGTTCATCCTCCTTGAGGAAATATGACCTAGCCTAGCATGCCAAAGGTTTGCC
This sequence comes from Henckelia pumila, assembly GCF_033568475.1. Classification (NCBI taxonomy): domain Eukaryota; kingdom Viridiplantae; phylum Streptophyta; class Magnoliopsida; order Lamiales; family Gesneriaceae; genus Henckelia; species Henckelia pumila. Next base: position 42,687,955 of record NC_133120.1, read on the forward strand.
GGGTTTTGACTATCGATTTTTCTTTTGTTCGTTGTTACCGGTTTATCAACATATTGTAACATCTTTTAATTTTAAGTTATATAGATCGTTTTTAAATTGTCCACTTCAAATCAAACATTCATTCTTGTAAATATTGCAAATCTCATTCACAAAATTACAAGAAAACCCATCTCTATCAAGCATAGAAATAGAAATAATGTTTTAATGAAATATTTGGCACAAATAAAAATATCTTTCTCATAATACAACTTAAAATTGGTTCGCAAAATTAAACAAATATTTCCCATAGCTATGGATTTAACTCTGGAACCATTCCCGAGCCTTGACTGGGTCTCACCCATCCGTAGCCTATTACTTCTTGTCATCATTTGTAACTCATTGCAAATGTGAGATCTACATCTGGTATCCAATACCCAAGAAGTAGTATTAAGAAAAATATTTATTTCAATGTAAAACATACCTTTTGCAGTTCGCAACTGCTCGAGGTGTTCCTTGCAGTTACGTTTCCAATGACCGGGTTTCTTGTAGTGATGGCAAACTTGTTTAGACTTGTCCAATTTTGCATGCAACATTTGGCCTTGAGATCATGGTCCAACCATTTCTCTAGTTCAGCCAACCTTTCGGCAGTTACATCAGCCGGGGCTGTTTTCGGAGAAGCTTTTTCTAACACTTAGAAAATCTTTTCCGAACTTAGGACAATCTTAACTTATGGAATCATTCTGTATTGTTTGCGCCAGTAAGTTTGTTTTGTTCGAGAATTGAAACATGTGGATTACGAAGATTCATCATAATGATATACTGAGATGAAACAAACAATTATCGATGATTGTTTAATTAATTTACTAAGACATAAAATATGGCGAAATTTATTTTATGAATCTCACTCCCACTATTTTAACGATTTCACTACCCTCTAGTGAAAACGGGAAACTGTTTTTCTTAGTGGGAACATGGAGTCCAATTGACAAACTATGGTCCCGAATAATATCAGCCAACCATAATTTTCAAAAGGTAGAGCCCAATTGCTTCCAAAGCAACCTCCACGTTTTTACCTCATGTCCAATAAGGGCCCAATAATATGACGCCGTTTATTATGACACGTCAAGATGACCCATCAATATAAAGTTGTGATGGACGGTCGCCATGTGGATCCCTAATAATATGAGCAAATCCCATGGGAGTTCCACCCAACTTACAACATGTGTCGATCCAATGTACAGCTTTCCGACGAACGGGCCCCCCAATAATATGAGCCGGACCGTATCCGCGGGTAGCATCTCATACATTGATCGTTGATGGAAGGTAGGAACATTTAAACAATATTTAAATTTCCTTTATTTATCTTGATATCAATTTTAAATCATATTTAAAATGAGGGATTTTAATTTTGAAAATTTGTCTCATCATTTAAAATTTGTATGCTTGCGGGATTCATACAATTTAGTCTTAAACATGCATACAACGATAATATCATATATTATATTTTAGGATGATCAATTCCATTACTAATCGACCCGTGGTTGCCAATCACGAGTCTAAGTCCAATCCTAGGTGATATGCAAGTATGCAATGCAATCCTATTACATTGTGCTTCCAATTTACATTTCTTCAGTCTTTATTGACTGCTGGGCCCACCTCCGTCTTCAAATCTTCATCTCCCACTAAGTATAATGTATTTACAATAAATAACTATGACAAGTAGGGGATACATTTTAAGGGGTGGGAACGGGCCATAAACCAGGCCCACTTTTATTACATATGACAATTCATATTGGGCCATAAACCAGGCCCATTAATAAATCCAACAACAATAAAAACAAATGTAAATTCCTTAACATACACCTACAAAATTGGTCATGGCAATCGATCATGCTTATCCAATAATATTTAATTCAAAATTAATTTATTGGATAACATGCAATGACAATTAAATTAAAAAGGATAAAATCATATTCCATATATAAAATCTTATTTTACATACAAAATCATATTTTATCTTTTTATCAAATAAAATCATATTTTACATATAAAATCCAATTTTATACATAAAATCATATTTTACTCAATATTTCCATAAGATCATATCTTATCATCAATTGTACCAAAAATAATTAATTTCATAAAATCTGATTTAACGGATAAAATCTATAAATTTTCCAAAAATTCAAATTTATCCAAAAATCAATTTTAAAATTTTCGGACTCGAACAATTCGATCCGACGCCTCGTGGACCAATCAAAAACAATTTTCGATCGGACCAAAAATATAATTTTAACATATTAAAATTTTAATTAAAAATAAAAAATTAATTTTCCCGGGCCGCCCGTCGCTGCCCGTGTTTTGCCCGTCAAAAATTTAATTTTAAAAATTTGTTTTGTTTCAAAAACCGAGGCTTAAAAATTTTGTACAATCGATTAATTTAATCGCTTGATCTGAGCAACCTGGCTCTGATACCACTGTTGGAAAACTGTGTTCAGATCAATCAGAATTGATACCCGGTGCAGCGGAAGTTTAAAAATTTTATATGGAACGATTCCATATCATGGGTATCAAAACTTTACGATTAAATTGTGCGTGTAAAAATTAAATAACAATTAAATTTTTACCTTGAAATCTCGAAACGAGATTATGGACACCAACAGATAACTCTGCTCTTGTTGTATATCCCAGGAGCTGATGGACGAACAATTCTTCAATCAGGTCCACGAACAGAAGTTTAATCCCTCTGATAGATTGCACTAGAAAATCTATCAGAAGTTTCTACGAAGAGAATTAATGAATTTGATCCGTTAAACCAGACTGCAAATTCGAAATTCACAGGCTGGATTTTTTGACAGAGAGAGGAGAGGGGCGGCGGCCACTAGAGAGAAAAACCCTAGTGTTTTTCGAAAATTATGCCTTCTGTTGTGTAATTTCTGTACTGCAATAACTTATTTATAATGTGGGCTGCTAACAGCTTAGGGCCCATTAGTCATAAGTTCAAGCCTGACAAGCAAAGCCCGCATGTTCAGAAATTAATATAAAATTCATCGTGACTCATATTGATAAACCAATTTCACCAATGTGCAGATAAACCATTTCTGCATCTTTTAGAGTCAAGATAAATTTTCTGAATCCGAATTCAGTGATTTCTAAAAATGCCCATCCCTATGTCATTTTAGGAAATCTTACTCTTCTACTCTGATATAAGAAGTCCCACTTCTTTATTCACTAAATTTAACTCTTTAAATTTAACTATCTCAACGGGGATTAAAAATCCATTACTTGTGTGACCCTCAATGGTTCAGGGATACAGCTAGCCGTTGGCTCGCAACTCCTTGTGACTCGGAACAATAATTTCCGACTTGCCCATCGAATCATGGTAAGAGCGCCTAGCAACATCGCCCCATGATTCCCTAGGTATCACTGATAGTGCCTGCAAGAACCAATAGATTTTGGTTAGCGTACAGTACGGTCCCTTCATCCATATATCCCGATCGAATCAACAACCATTGGTAAATCGAGAGTCGTTCGAGATTCGATAACTATGCAATGCATCTTGAAGATCAAATAGTGACATCGCATGTGCTACTAAGAAACCATTTCTTAAAACACATCATGTACTCTGGCCAGAGATTCGTCACACTAATATCTTCTCAGATTGCATAGGATATCCACACTAGCAAGTATGTGGTGAATCCTTGACAACAAAGCATCGACTCTTATATGTGTCGTAACTGTACCCAATCCCGACACCTGATGACCCCAATAGAGTCGGTAAACGAGTCAAAGTACAGTACTAGCATATAGAGTCTCAATGATGTTTCAAGTAGTAAGGACTAATGGTGTACAACCAAAACCGTGGACTTTATCCACTCGATAAGTGATAACCACTTGGAAAGTCCGGATAGGGTAGTTCGATCATTCATCGTATGAATATCCATTTGCATGCTTTGAACATCTCTATGTTCCATACCAATGAAACGTGGTACTCGGCATCGCAAATGCTAGTCTCAATCTCGAGAGATCCTTATCCTTATTAACGGACGGCTCAATAGACTAGGAACTGTTTAGAATATACAGTGACTATAAGATGTGTTTCATGATAGCCATCCCCATGTGCCACCACATCTTACATACACTATAGTATATTCAAGGTCTTCATCTAAACATCTTATAGTATGTCACAACATAATAATATGATAAAAGATAAAGTAAATGCCATTATAAAAGTGTAAATTATATTAAACAAAAGATTGTTTATACATAGAGTCATAAAAGCCCTTAGCCACAAGTTGGCTCACCGGGCACCCACTCTTTCACTGTAGTGCTTGATTTTGGCACTAGTTGGCAAGAATCACTACCACTTTGTGAATTCTCGTACAACAACAGCTATCAATTGAGTATTGAAATGGCTCCGTTTGAAGCTTTATATGGAAGAAAGTGTCGATCTCCTCTGTATTGGGATGATATTTCTGATGTACCTGACACTGGACCTGATATGATTCGAGATATGACTGAACAAGTGAAGCTTATTCAGAAAAGAATGAAGACAACTCAAGACAGACAAGCGAAGTATGCCAATGTTTGACGCCGACCTTTGTCTTTTGAACAGGGGAATATGGTGTTTTTGAAGATTTCTCCATTCGGAGGCACTGTACGATTTGGCAAGCGAGGGAAGTTGTCTCCACGATATATCGGTCCGTATGAAATTTTGGAGAAAATAGGCAATCTCGCCTATCGATTAGCTCTTCCTCCGGCTTTATCTGGAATACATGATGTCTTTCATGTATCAATGCTTCGAAAATATCTTGCTGATGAATCTCATGTGCTTCAATCTGATGAGGCTGAACTCGAAGAGACTTTGAGTTATTTCGAAAAACCAATTCAGATTCTTGATCGAAAAGAGAAGCAACTACGAACGAAGATTATTCCACTTATGAAAGTTCAGTGGAGTCGTCATGGTATTGAAGAAGCAACTTGGGAGACTGAATCAGATATGATGCAAAGATTTCCAGAGATGTTTCAATGATGTGAGTCTCCTTTAGTTTTATGTTATCTGATATATCTTATGTGTTGTTTGTACTTGAGATTTCGAGGACGAAATTGTGTCTTAGTGGGGGAGAATTGTAACGCTCGGAATTATTTAATTTTGATCCAAAAATATTTAATTTGGGAATATTTGGAGTTTTGATTTAAATTCTAATATTCTTAAATTATTTAGGATTGAAATTGAATGGAATGAGAAATTGAGGACTGAATTGCAATTATTGAAGTCTTGATGGGCTAAAGTGCAAAACCTTATTTTTGAGTTGGACACTTGTTATTCTTGAGCTTATTCACGTGTAATAGCAGATTTTATCAGAATTGGTAGAGTCAAGAACCGAGAGCAAAAACTTACAAGAACTCCAAGCTTCTTCTTCATCTTCAAATTGAGATATCTTGAGCTTCGGGTATCCGTTTTCGATTCCGAAAGATGTTCTGGAATCCTTGCAACAAGACCTTCGATTTGATGTAAGTTTTCTCTTAGTTCATCATGATTTGGGAATTTGAAATTGACAGAGATCAGAAGTTTGTATGGAATGGTATTGATGAGTTTCTATACCTTGTTTTATTGAAGTTGGGTTGAGGAATGATTGTTGTATCATGTTCTTATGATTTCCCAGCTATGATTCGATCTATATATCTACTGATATGCTGAGTTTGGACTGATATACAGTTGATATGAATGTTAGAATGTTATAGTTGCGTTCGGGATTGCCGAGTTTATACCGATATGTCGTCGAACTTATGATTTGAAGTGTTTTACTATCTTATGCATGAGCTGCTATTGAGATGAGCTTAAGCTGATGTTCTTTGGCAATTATGGTGTGGTTTCAGCTTATAAACAAGGGCCATCGAGCTTGAGAACTTCGACTTCGAACCGATAGAAGAAAGCACAAGGTTGGTAGCCTTTTGCCTTGAAGTTTGGGTTGAAAATTGAGCAGATTTTGAGATAGGTTTATGGTTGATACTTGTACAGATTTTGACAAGCTAGAAGACACCTTAAACCTCACATTTGAAAGGTAAAAGTGGACTACTACTTGAATGGGATTATAACTCGAGATGATTTGTATCGAGTTCCCTAAATCACATATTTATTTGCTTATGTGCTTTTATATGTTTTCCTATGAATGTTGAATAAGTCTTGATGTTAATGAATGTGGTTTGATTGATATATATTGCATTCATCTTGAAAGACTTGTTCTTTGATTTTGAAATGAACGGAAACGTTCGATTAGACGATTTGAGGGATTGTATATGTATGGCCTGGGTGGTTGTTTTAGCCTAGCGTCTGATTTACATATATAATGGCTTCAAAGTCTAGAGAAGCAAGAAAAGTAGCCCCACCTCGATTGGGAGTGTCGGTGGTTTAGCTATGATATCTTCTTCTCGGGATCCCAACCGATGAAACCATAGAATTCAATTAGTGAACCTTGTTTTAAAACATGCATTGTCTTTATTAATATCATGAGTTTGATATATGTTTTATATGCATGTTTAGTTGCTTTTACTGGGAAATATATTTCTCACCAGAGTTATCCGGCTATTGTTGTGTTGTATGTGTCATGGCAATAGGCGAGAGTGGAACCGGGCAAAAGCGAACTTGAAGAACAAGGGATGAGGAGAATAGAGTGATGATCCGGATTAGAAGTCAAGTTTGTTGTCAACTTTATGTTCAGAACAAGAGTGGATGTATGAACTTTTGGAGTTGAGTTATTGTCTAGAGTTTCTACTCTTTGGCTTTGTATTATAGCTTGAACTAATAGTGTAAACTCCAATTTGAGATATGTTTACGCTCTTGTTATTGACATCATCTACCTTGTCTATTACATGTTGGATGTTGTATGAGATTTCTTAGACTTGGTATAGATGATTGAGAATGTTTTCTAGGCTAAGAAAAGGGTGAGATTTGCTGCAAATTTTTCTGCCCAGGACCGCGCCCGAGCTGCAGAAAAGAGCAGCTCGCGCGCAGCCCCGAGCTGCACATCTGTTTTGAGTAAAAAAGGGTGCGCTCGCGCGGCACTTTTTAGCCGCGCGAGTGCAGCTTATTTTTAAAAAAAAAAAAATTTTTAATTTTCTTTCCCTTTTCTTTATAGCTTAATGATAGATTTAATTCATGTATTATGGATTAACTTTGAGATTGAGAGATTAAGAATCGGGTCATCACAACAGGTGACCCCAATAGAGTCGGTAAACGAGTCAAAGTACAGTACTAGCATATAGAGTCTCAATGATGTTTCAAGTAGTAAGGACTAATGGTGTACAACCAAAACCGCGGACTTTATCCACTCGATAAGTGATAACCACTTGGAAAGTCCGAATAGGGTAGTTCGATCATTCATCATATGAATATCCATTTGCATGCTTTGAACATCTCCATGTCCATTACCAATGAAACATGGTACTTGGCATCACAAATGCTAGTCTCAATCTCGAGCGATCCTTATCCTTATTAGCGGACGGCTCAATTGACTAGGAACTGTTTAGAATATACAGTGACTATAAGATGTGTTTCATAATAGTGATCTCTCTTTATTCACTATCTCATCTTAATTATACTATAGTATATTCAAGGTCTTTATCAAAACAACAATAGTATATCACAATATAACAATATGAAGAAAGACAAAGAAAATGCCATTAATGAATGTAAATTATATTAAAAAAAGATTGTTTATACATAGAGTCATAAAAGCCCTTAGCCACAAGTTGGCTAACCGGGCACCCACTCTTTCAGTTTGCAATTTTATCTGAGCCAGCTTTGTATTCTTGGATTCGAGATGCTCAGATGTCTGATTCGAAGACCCAGTCTTTGGCTCGTCTAGCCAACGAGGGTAGTACGTCTGGATTTCACTATCAGTCAGATGGTTTTCTATGTTTGTCTGGTAGACTTGTGATTCCGCAGGATGAAGAGTTGTGAGATGAGATCTTGTCTCAGGCACATCGCACCAAGTTGAGTATTCATCCGGAGAGCAACAAGATTTACAAGGATCTACGTACTCTGTTTTGGTGGAAGGGGATGAAATGCAGCGTGTATCAGTATGTTTTGAGATGTTTGGTTTGTCAACAGGTCAAGGCAGAGAACCGACGACCTGGTGGTTTGCTTCACAGTCTGCCTATTCCGGAGTGGAAATTGGAGTTTATCACGATGGATTTTGTGACCCATTTGCCGATGTCCTCAAGGAATTGTGATGCTATCTCGGTTGTGGTGGACCGACTCACCAAGTCAGCGCATTTCATTGCCTATAGCCGAGAGTACACTGTGGATCGTATGGCCCATTTGTATGTTCAGGAGATCGTTCGACTCCATGGAGTGCCTGTGAGCATTGTCAGCGATCGAGACCCCAGGTTCACTTCTAGGTTTTGGGGGAGTGTTCAGCGTGCGATGGGCACTACTCTCAGCTTGAGTACTGCCTATCATCCGGAGACAGATGGTCAGTCAGAACGCACTATCCGTACTTTGGAGGATATGCTTCGAGCTTGCACTATGGACTTTGGTATAGCCTGGCAGGATCATTTTCCATTGATTGAGTTCGCATACAACAACAGTTATCATACTAGCATTGGGATGGAACCTTTTGAGGCATTGTACGGGCGACGTTGTCGTACTCCACTCTTCTGGGAAGAATTGGGGGAGAGGCAGGCTGAGGGACCGGAGTTTATCCAGCAGGCAGTAGATGTTTTTGATCAGTTCAAGAAATGGATTAAAACTGCGCAGGATCGTCAGGCCAGCTATGCTAACACTAAGCGTAGGCCTCTGTAGTTTGATGTTGGGGAGAAAGTGTTTCTGAGAGTGTAACCTTTCCGCAGGATTCTCAGATTTGGCCTTAAGGGCAAGTTGTCTCCCAGGTTTATCGGTCCGTTTGAGATCTTGGAAAGCATTGGCGATTTGGCTTATCGTCTGGCTTTGCCACCGTATCTGTCCAGTATTTACAACGTGTTCCAAGTATCTCTGTTGCGATGATATGTGGCAGATCCGTCTCATATTCTACAGCGGTCTGAGGTTCAGGTGGATAAGGATTTGACCTATGTTGAGAAACCTATTCGTATCATGGATCATAAGGATAAGGTCTTGAGGAATAAAGTCATTCCTCTGGTTTTAGTGGGAGCTCGAAAGCAGGATGCGTACAGAACATCCTGAGTTATTTTGATTTCATTTTCAAATTGTATTCAGTTGTAAAATCTGTAAATTTTGCAATTTGAATAAGAGAATGTTTCTGTATCTTGTTTAACATTCAGTACTTAAGATCTTATTTTGAGGACGAAATATCTTAAGTGGGGGAGAATGTAGTAGCCCGAACCCAGTTTTAGTGATTAACTCTTATTTAATCCAATAAACATGATTAAGGAGACTTATAATGGATTAACGGAGCCCGGGATTAGACCCAGAATGATCAGAAATGGTTCGGAGGGTCAGGAAGAACGGAAGCAACGTTCTAGGAATGGATGCAACGTTCGTGCCATCAGAAATGCGTCACTGCTTACGTACTTGATGTGACATTGGCACCATCGGAAGCAACGATGGTGAACGGACGCAACGTTCGTCAGGAAGAACGGACGCAACGTTGAGGAACGGACGTTGCGTTCGTGGTCTATAAATAGGGGTGCCGAGGCTCACATTTGAGCACACCTTTCATCTCTTCTCTCTCGATTCCTTAGCATTCTAACTCAGATCTAGGAAATTTTAGGTGTCCCATTGGAAATCCAGAATTGACATAGCGATCCAGGCGTCGTAGCGGAGCTTTGGCCTAGTTTTGAGGCAATCGACAGCAAAGGGCTAACGACGGACGAAGGTATAGCTTTTGCTTCCTAAAAATATTTAGGAGTATGCAATAGCCAAGTTAAGTCTTTTAGAGCACTATAATGATATTAGTATCATTTGGAAGTGTAGTGCAGATTATAGGCGTGGACCTAGAGCTGATAGCACTTGCCTAGTATT